>NW_016162459.1:6329-14304 GCF_001687245.7 Rhagoletis zephyria | reverse complement strand
TTATCTCCAGGTCTTATCGAATGTATTGTCTACCATAGACCAGGTATTCACAATACGCCAAATCTTGGAAAAGACCCGCGAGAAAAGGATCGGCACTCACCACCTATTTGTCGACTTTAAAGCCGCTTTCGACAGTACTTAAAGGTATATGCCGCTATGTCTGTCATACGCCTGTGAAAAATGACGTTGAGTAATACCACCAGCTCTGCTCTGTTGCCTTTCGCCACCAGACGGGGTTTCAGACAGGGCGGCTCTCTTTCATGTGGCTNTGATCGGCACTTACTACCTATTTGTCGACTTTAAAGCCGCTTTCGACAGCACTAAAAGGAGTTTCGTATATGCCGCTATGTCTGAATTTGGCATCCCCTCAAAACTCATACGGCTGTGTAAAATGACGTTGAGCAATACCACCAGCTCCGTCAGAATTGGAAAAGACCTCTCCGAGCCGTTCGCCACAAAACGGGGTTTCAGACAGGGCGACTCCCTTTCATGTGACTTCTTTAATCTGATGTTGGAGAAGATAATAAAACCTGCAGAACTGAACCGTGTAGGAACAATTTACTACAAGAGCGTACAATTGCTGGCTTATGCCGATGACACTGACATCATCGGTAAGAAAAACCGCGAAGTCTGTCCTGGCTTTTCCAAGTTGGACAAGGAAACAAATCGAATGGGTCTGGTGGTAAACGAGGACAAGACGAAGTATCTCCTGTCATCAAACAAACAGTCAGCACATTCGGGGCTTGGCACCCACGTCACTTTTGACAGTTATAATTTCGAGAAAGTAGAGAATTTCGTTTACTTGGGAACCAGTATTAACACCGATAATAATGTCAGCATGGAAATCCAACGCAGAATCGCTCTTGCCATCAAGTACTGCTTTGGACTGAGTAGGCAATTCAGGAGTAAAGTCCTCTCTGGACGTACGAAAACCACACTATAAATCGCTTATCATGCCCGTGCTGGTATATGGCGAATTAAAATACAGCTGCTCAACTGGCTTGACCATGTCGTTCGAATGGACTCCGACGCCCCAGCTCTGAAAGTATTTTGGCTTCACTTGGCATTACCAATTGGCGTCAGTTGGTCAAAATCGCTTTGGCGATTACCGCGCCAAATAACAAGAAGAGGAAGAGAATAGATCTATAACCTGATCAGTCACACAGTGTTATAATCCCGACGAAATCCTTGACGGTGGTACCGGGAGGGGAACGGTACATGACGGTAGGAAGTTTAGTTTGGGTTAAAGTCTCACACGGACGGGGTTAGGCTTTCGATGCTTCCTCCTTTGTAAAATAAACAAGTTCCGTAAAAAGTTAACAATTTAAATCGACGAATAGTTTTATATCAACTTTCGTTTGTTATTTTTTTTTTGTACAACATATTTACCTTTATTTGAGTAGTCCACTTGCAAAGTGCGTTATGTAACATTTTTTCCATTTTTAGTTTTTGGAGGATTACGTACCAGTATTTATAGTAGTTTCATGTCCACTAACAACACAGTGCAAAATCTTTTTTATATTCTGAAAAAATAGCATCAAATGTTAACTCTTCTTCCAAAAGTCGCTGTCACACTTATTTAAAAACTTTCAAAACTATACATCTTCTGATGAACTTAGAAAACTGCTTTAGGTCGTATAGACTGTTAATGTTATCTTATGTCATGTTATGTTATGTTACAATTTTAAAAGGCTCTTATTTATCCAAATTTTCAGGTAATAATGGAAAAGATTCAATTTAAATGATACTTGTTGTCGTAGTCGTTTTTTCAAATTGACGGCTTTCTATTATAAAATCACACAACGCTGTTTGCACGTGGACTACTCATTTGTTACAATAATTTAAAGCTATAATAAACAATTTTTTAGTAAGTAAGTTATTGGTTTTGAATTTTTTTTTGTAAATTTCGTTCTAACTACGCCCATGCTACCTGGCACACTTTTCTGTAATCTGGTTCTTTCATTTAAGTAGAAGTTATTTATACAACGGAAGAGAAATTTTTTTAGAAAAAAACTGGAGATCCACTTAAGTTTTTCGATATAACTTTGGTAAATGTTACTCGATAGGTATGTAATAACTACCAAATTGAAGACGAGACTTTCTGTTACAGATTTATGAAAATAATTTGATGAAAATCGTTCATTATACACAAATTATTTTAAAATAAAAAAGAATGTCGAACAAATTTTTTTTTTTTAATTTTTCTATATTTGCAATTTTTATATTGTATGCATAAACATAAGTAAACTAAGTAGTGTTTCTAGAAGTAGTGCTTGTTCAGTGTTTTCATACTCATTTGCATAAACAAAATTTTTCCATGGTGATGGAAAATAATGGCTTTTCTATTAGAACTACCGAAATTGTTCTTAAATTCGCGAAAATGCGCAAACTATAGCTAATATTAAAAAAAAGATTGGAATATTTGGAACCAGCGACCTAAATGCACGCCTTTAATATTAATGCAGTTCTTTACATCTTTTGACTATTGGCCAGTGCAATTATCAAGAGAACAATTAAAATTTTATTGAAAAAAGACAACTTTGGGGTGAACGATAAAATAAAGGGCTGCGAGAAATGATACTTAACTTTATCTTTTGCGTTAACGGATTCATTATCTAATAATATGCACCAAAAATTTTTGCTGAACCCAGAATTTTTAACAAGAATTGATTTTCGACCCGCCCTATTATACATATATAAGTGCGTGATAATTATAAAAGGTACTTAATTTACTAAAAATACATCATAAATGTAAAAAATATGTTTGTAGTTCATTGTGCGGGGTTTTAGTGCAACTATTTTGCCGAAGTGTGTACGTAAATATAGTGTTTATTGTGTGAAATAGCGCCGAGAGGTTAGTTCAATTTACAAACTTTAACAACAAATAACTTAAAAATTATAAGCCTCCGGCGGCTAAAAGTATATATAATTGCGTCAGGAGAACTCCCCCTACCAACCCCCCCCCCCATAACCACCTTTTTTTGTACCCGGGGGATGCCAAACTAAAATTTTCCCACTGATTTTCAAAATTTCGTTCCTCGAACGCTTGACGTCGGGAGAGTCGCCCAGATTTTCGCGTAGAACGTGAAAATCTTTCATAAAAAGTAACCACGGTTGCCATTTCCTCTTTNCCCATTTCGGAATTTTCCATTTCTAAAACACAAATGGTAACCAAAACCAAACGAAACATCAAATTTGTTTCTGATGCGCTGATTACTCTACGATACGTTTCGATAACTTTTCGGATGCGTTTCGGAAGAGTATACCTTGTCAACCAATCGTAGTTCGGCGTTTTGGAACATTAAGCTTTGTACTATGCAATGCAATTGACGTTTTGGATGTCAGCCGAACTTTATGTGGTGTAATAACTTCAAGATAATTAATATCTTTTCGATTGAAATCGAATACTATTTGCATGCGCTAAATGCTATGATTAAAGTTTTGCTGCCTTTCCATATTTTTGGCAGCCACTTTAATATTGGTCACCGAGTAATTGAAGTTAGCAAGAAACCGCGCTATTTTTTGAAGCGTGCTTTGCCAGATGATTAGCCATACCATATTTGAAGATCAGTGGCAAGGCCCTATGCTGAATATCGTCATCATCATCGTCGACAATCGTCAACGATCTTCAGCGCATCAGTACCATGGCCGACGATGGCCGTATCGTCACTTTTACTGACGATGACGATATTCAACGTAGGGCGGAAAATTCCTCAATTAAATAGAAAAAATTTAAAACGCGAAACTATTGCATGAAGTGAAAGGGTGATAACAACCTAAGCAAAGGCTTATGAAACGGACCATTTTAAAAAGAATTGGACCAATGGACCAAACGAAAAGAAATGGGCCAAATTTGGTCTATTTGGACCAAAACGGCAACCGTGAAAGTAACACTTACCACGTTTATATGATGCTTCAATTCGTGCTAAGTCAAACCATGATATTTGGACACACACATGTAAACACATTCTCTAATCGAATTGACAGTTTTGACCGTGCCACCATAGATCACATTTTGAATGCGAGTTAAGAGTTGTTGAATCGTGTTAAGAGTGCATAATAAACACGGAATTCGTCCACCCGGTTTTTTCATGCAACTCTGTATAAGGTAAGGCACTGGGCACATTACGCGCCTAATCAAAGTAGAGTAATATGCATGACGACTCGACTTTTGTACACTTGCACGCCGCACAGTGTATCATTTCCATATTCTAGAAAAGATTAATTACATTATTTTATGTCGCGAAATTTCAAAACAACGTCAAGATAAAGACGAAACAATAACAACTAAAAAATTTAAATCAAAGTGTATGGCGGGACGGGGTTTGATTTGGAAAATTACTGAGCGCAATAATATTTAAACTTGTATATTTGAAACGGAATCTCAATGTTTAATTTGTCGGTGTTATGTGATTTATGCAACAATTGCTAAAATATCATTTTGGTCTTATTTTTTTAGGTATGGTCTTCTCAATGAATATACGTTTTTGGGAATTTAGTAAACTAGGACTGAGTATTTCATGTTAAAGTAAAACGATGTTGACTTAGACTTATTTTTAACAAATTATTATTTTTATTAGACCCGAAAACTCGTTATCCGCCACTATTCGATAAAGTTTGTATCTCAGTTTATTTGCCACTCCTCTTAGACTTTAAACAACACAATTTTAGCTGCTGGAAAGTGCAGGTTTTGATGAAATTTTATTTTTTCTGGCCTACTGGGAATTTCATTTTCTTCGAGTAATTCATTTGCATTTTATCTCGACCGAGACAAATTCTTTATTTTTGCGTTGAATAGAGAAAGCCTGATTCATTATATTTCCAATGGTATCCTATTTTTGTAAATAGAGCAAGAAATATTGAACTTATAACAGAATTTTGTTGACCCAACTATTTATTTTTAAGTCCATTTCTGTCAGTTTATAATTCCTTGTTATAGGGAAATTCTAAATATAAATTTTGGGCATTTTAGCCTTTGTAGTTAGTTAAATATTTCAGTTTTTGCATTTTTTAAAATTGCAGTTATATAATAGGGTGGCGTGACAGTAACTATAAATTACCAATTTTTTGTAAAAAGCTTCGCCTATCTTATAACGTACCTTGTGCAAAATTTCATTAATCTATCTTCAATAGTTTTCGAATTACGGAATTAAAAGCAGCTTGATGGGTCAAATCTTACACTGTGCGCCGTGCATAATTTTAGCACGAAATCATTCATTTTCTATAGAATTGACAAATAAATTTATTTCCAACACAAAAAAGTAAACAAATGATGATTTCAAAACTACAAGCGCCTTACAAAGTTGGGCGCTTCGAATCATGAAGCTTTTATGTTCAGGCGAAAACAAGATTTTGAATCGTAATGTACAGAGCTTCATTGAAACACATGTGTTCGGCATAAAATCTTTATACTTTAGTATGCCGAAACGATTACAGTACTATGATTAGGAGCTAAATGTGCGGAGTGCCTAAATCATTTAAACAGTTCTTGAAATTACATTTATGCTAAGCTTTGTTATAAAATTAACAGCTTAGATAAATTTTACAAGGCTGTTTGAGTCTTTAATTATTATTTTTCAATGTTCATTATTTTCAAGAATTGACACATGTATTAACAGGGTTGCATCGGGATAAACTCTGTTTGAAAGAGTGTTCGATCGACTCATTTCTTGTGTTGCATATAAACTATTGCATTTTAAGCGAGCTACGCTGACACGAGTTAATTCGATACCGCGTTTGATGCCATATAAACAAGGTAACTGCCGTTTTAAAGCGCAATTACTCACGGACGGAAATATGCAGAAGGTGTCAGTAGAGATGAAACGATACCATGCAGGTATCGATACGTTTACTTGAAAGTATCGATACACGAAAAATATCGGATCCAAAGTATCGATACATACTCGCATCGGTACTTTTGACTATGAAGGTATTACGTATGAGCTGGATTAAATAAATTTTTTTAAGTAATAAATTAATCAAACTCAGCGAATTCTAAACTAAGAATAATAAAAGTTTATAGGTTGACGAAATTCCAGGTGTATATCTCTTATATGTAGTAAAAATTACCGGATTTTATATGGTGAGTTCTTAGAAAGCTTAAATTTCGATACGAAATTTCAGGGCTGGGCTACATTGAACATTTTAGTTTTTTCTTTGTCATCCACGCTTTACTCCCTACTATTTTCTCCTTTGCTTCTTTTTTAAATAAAAGAGCTAGTCTCAACCACCTTTAATATTGTCCGAAAATGTTTTCAGCGCGAAGAATAATAGAGTAACATTGTACGTTGGGCCATGTATACGCCGCACAGTGTTCTATTTAAAAAAAAAAAATAGACAAAACCAAACGAGAAGAGATAGCGAAATACACGTCCAAATTTCCCTGCTGAAGCGGCTGTTCTAGCCAATGAGCGTGATAGCCTTCGTCATGCTGATCCCGGAGATCCCCGTATCAGGGATCTCAACGCGGAGATTCGGCAACTAGTAAACGTACATAAGCAGAAGAAGTGGGAAGAGCATCTGAAGACCTGCAACTTCACCTCTGGTGTGAGTAAGCTTTGGTCAACCGTAAGGTCACTGTCCAATCCGCCGAAGCACGACGACANCAACAACCTGTGCCCCCCTTGCTTTCACTTGCGGTGAAGTTCAGGTGGCCATCGGGAAGGCGAAAGCCTCCAACGTCGTGGGTCCCGACGGAATATGCATGCTGATGCTGAAAAATTTGGGTCCTGCGGGGGTAGCGTACCTAACGGAGGTCCTCAATTTGTCCATGGCCACTATCATCATCCCAGACATCTGGAAGGTGGTGACAGTGGTCACACTGCTCAAACCGGGGAAACCTGCCAACATAGGAGATTCTTATCGGCCGATACCACTCCTCTCCCTGGTAGCGAAGACACTCGAGGCCTTGCTGCTCTCGTATTTCACAAACCACTTGACCCCAGCGAAGCATCAGCACGGTTTCCGTAAAGTGCACAGTACAANTTTCCTCAAATCGCTAGCCGGCAGTACTTGGGGCAAAGACAAAGAAACGTTGCTGGCAACATACAAGACAATAGGCTGGCCGGTTTTAAACTACGCAGCAACAGTGTGGTCGCCGGGGACTATTAGGACGCAGTAGACGAAGCTACAGACGGTACAAAACACAGCACTTAGGACAGCGACGGGATGCCTCCTGATGTCACCAGAACACCACCTCCACGATGAGGCGAAAATGCTCCCAATTAGGGAACACAACAAGCAAGCAGTTTCTGGTTGGGAGCCACAGATGTGGCCACCCAAATAGACAGCTGCTTGCAGAGGAGCCCTCGTCGAGGCACGTCAGTGTTATGTGGTGTTCGACACGAGTGGTTGCTTTGTACTGAATCCTCTTTTATTTCTTTTGTCATTTGCTTCTTACTTACTAACATGCATACATAGGGTTGCCAACTACTTACACAACATCTCCCTCGACACAATATAATTAGAAACATATTTGACTAAATATACACGTACATTTGCAATTAAAGTAATACAATATAATTCGAAACATGTTTGACTAAATATAAACTAAAGTAATGTGCTTACATGTAAAAGTGACAACTAGCTAAAGATCTAACTTTTGCGGTGGAGCTATTCTACGGCCGCTTCTGGTTGTGATGACATTTTCTTTAACTGTTTGGTTTTTTGCCCTTGGAGTACTAGTGTTCTCGAGTTCCGGTTGTGATAGATCGATATCACTTCCCTTTCTCGAACCCGACTCCGTCTTTTCGTTTATATCTGGCTCATTGTTTGCCATATTATTACTGCTATTATTTGGCTCCGAGCTATTTAACGTAGATGGTTTGTGTTCTGGAATTTTCATGATATCTACTCTATTTCTCCTGTACAGATTCTTGTTTTCATCTAAAATTATAAAAGACCTAGGCTCCTGACATTTTTGTACTATTTGACCAGGTACCCATAGGGACTTAGGATTTTTCTTATAATATATTCG
>NW_016162459.1:0-4491 GCF_001687245.7 Rhagoletis zephyria | reverse complement strand
CCGCTTTTGTTCCTGATAACTGCTATAAACTTTTCATTATCTGCACCCAATTCGGCTGAGTTTTCTTTGGCTAAGACCATGTTTTTTGCGATTGCCACTGCTTTATCTAATTTTAAGTCCACTTCGCTGAGCAAGCGTTCTTTGACACTTTTAAACCTTGGCGAAAGCCCGCACACAAAAATGTCTCTTATTAAATCTTCCCGTAAAGTTTTGAATTCGCATGATAGGCTAAGGTTCTTTAAAACAGTTACGAATTCTTCAATTGTCTCTTCTTCAGCTTGCTTCCTGGAGAAGAACCGATATCTCTCCACAACCACATTCACTTTAGGCACGAAGTAGTCGTTAAAACTTTTTAGGAGTTCATCGTAGCGAACCGTATCAATATCATAGTTGAACGAGTTGAACACCAAGAGCGAATCCGGTCCTATGTGGTGCAGCAATAGTGCCACCTTTTGCTGGTCGGTCTGTTGCTCCAGCCCCGCTGCACGCATGTATATTTTGAAGGAATTTTTCCAATTATTCCATGCGAGTGACAAATTGGTTGCCTTTAGGTCCAATGGGCTAACTGTTGTAGTCATGCTGACCACTTTACTGCATTCTGCTGTTGGTTGCGCCTTCTCTGTAGGCATGATGAAAATATATATATATTTATTTCTTTATTTTTTGACCGCGACCTGACACCATGTTATGTGGTGTTCGACACGAGTGGTTGCTTTGTACTGAATCCTCTTTTATTTCTTTTGTCATTTGCTTCTTACTTACTAACATGCATACATAGGGTTGCCAACTACTTACACAACAGTCAGGAGGCATCTATATGAACTGACGGACGAGGTTCATTAAGCAGTCTCTGGACCCGTCAGCTTACAGACAGGCCCTGAACGGCATTCACAGGGACGCAGTCTCGAGTTATGTAGACTCAAGACCAGTGAATGACGTTCTAGGCACACAAACACCGGACATTGACGCGACGGAGCTCCATCTGCCTCGGGAGACCAGAACGACAATAGCCCAACTTCGCTTTGGTTACTGAAGCAGGCTAAACTCCTACCTCAGTAGGCTAAATACGGATGTGCCGAACGAATTTCCGGCATGCGGAGAGACCCCTCACGGCTCGCAACATCTCTTGGCATGCCCGGAAAACCCCACAATCCTAACGGCGTCGTCCCTGTGGGCCGACCCCATAGAGGCTGCACGCTTCTTGGGGCTGCCGTTAGTGGAACTCGAAGACAACGACTGAGATATCAGCCGATCTGAGCGGGGTTGTTGTAGCCGCTACAACAACAACAACAGACAGCGAAATAACTGTAACGATGTTTGAAAGCTTTTGAGATGGGATATTTAGGAAATAAATAAATTAAAAAAAATCTTTTTAATATACAACGCTTTTATAAATGGACTAAAAAGTAGAAAATAATATTTCTCAGTTCCATAGAAATTGTTTTGATAACTTTTGATTATGAAATTTTAGCAAAAGTAATTGTAAACCATTTATGAGATTGAAAACGAAATACGTGGAGCGCATGCAATACAAAGCATTAGATTTAATTGACAATAGTCAAACTACATAACATAGACCTAAAATTTCTACAGAGAAAGTACAAATTTGAAATCGATTTTAAGCGGTCGTTATTCATACATCTACATTCATACATGTATTACCCTTCAAAGCCTGTATGGTAAAAATCTTTGCCAAATTGATGTTACGTATGAAGGTATTTTGAACAAGATTGAATCAAAAAACTATTGATGGACAGTTATGCTTTTACACACCTAGCAATGGATAATAATGCTTGCAAAATTAAATCAGTATCACAGTTTAATATTTCATCATATAATATAGCTAATTTAAAAAGTAAGCTAAAATTCAGTAACTTTTTACGTTTATTAAATCATTCGATATTTTCTTTTTGTTTGAGACCGACGTACTTGCCGAAGACAGAACCAAATTTTCTCACCATTTTACAGATTACGTTTTACTTTGGATAGATGCAATTAAGATACACAAAGCAGGCCGCGCTAACGGTGGTTGTCTTTTTGGTTTCAGAAAAAGCTTAACAACGGCCTATAAAATTAAGTTTATTAACGTCTCTGGATGTATGGTACTTTCAGTGAATCTTCATTCATGTACATGATTAATTCCACAGTACTTGAATTGCAACAATTGGTATGAACATTTTCAATATTTAGAAAACTTTTTCGCTACTGAGCACCCAGCCTCTTTTTGTGTTCTTGGTGATCTAAACGCACGCGTGGGTAAACTACAACCAATTGAAAAACACCTACTGTCTAGGCTACCTGAATTTTCGGAAAGTAGGGATTCAAAAGACTCAGTATTAGATACTAATGGTAGAACAATTCTGAGCTTAGTTGTGGATGTGGGGGGAGTTATCTTGAACGGAAGGATATCTGGCGATAGGTGTGGTGAGTTCACGTTTTGTGGAGCTGTAGGATGCTCGGTTATTGACTACGCTATATGTTCCTTTGACCTCCTTCCGCTTACTAATAGCTTTTCTATTGGTAAAAAAGAATTATCTGACCATATGCCGCCTTTGATGCAGTTCTCGGTGCCGGAGAAGGAAGACACGGATTATTTAGGGGTGTTAAGTGTAGCCTTTCCTCGCAGGATCTTTACAGCCATTTTGAAACTTTGCTATCTTGCACAGCTGACACACCTTGCATGCACTGGACTTTGCCCTCAGTTGTGGACCCGTTTCTAGATTCTCCTTTTGAGCTCCGCGAGCTGAAGCTTGTTCTTAAAAGGCTTAAAGAAAATAAGGCTCCTGGTCAAGATGGTATTAGCTATGAATTCTATAAGTACGCCCCAGAGTGTTTTCTAACTGAGCTTCTTGCATTGTACAATATAATATTTCTTAAAAAGCAAATTCCTCAAAGTTTTCGTAACGCTATTATTATTTCTCTTTTTTAAAAAGGTGATCCTGACGTTCCGTCCAACTACAGGGGTCTCTCTTTGCTCGACACAATATATAACATTTTTACTGGTCTTTTGCTGAGCCGTCTAAATGCGTGGCTTGACTGTAACAATATAATAACTGAATTTCAAGCTGGCTTCCGCAAAAGTTATTCAAAAATGGACAACCTTTTTACTCTAACTAGTATTATACACTTGAATTTTAATGCGAAAAAGAAAACTTATGCCTTCTTCGTCGACTTTTCATGTGCTTTTGACACAATTCCTCGCGGTATGCTTTTCAACAAGCTAGCCTCTCTCGGTCTCTCCAGCCATATTGTAGCGGTTATTCGATTAATATATGATAACAAAACTAGTCGGGTGTGGTTAGATGGGGAGTTTTCCGACCCGATTTTTGTTAATCAAGGTATACGTCAAGGTTGGCTGACTTCCAAAACGTATCAATACATTACATTACCATATACATTGCATATTTTAAATACTCAATATAGCAATGAACATTTTTCTGAATTTTCCATTTTTAAAACACCAATGGTAACCAATAACAAACAAAGCATCAACTTTGTTTCTGATGCGCTGATTGCACTAGCGATGCATTTCGATAAAGGTATACTTGGTAAAGTATACTTCGTCAACATTTTGTAGTTCCGCGTAATGGAACATTATACTTTGTACGTATGCAAAGCAATTGACGTTTCGGAAGTCAGCCATAGTTTGTTGAGTTCAAGCCTTTTCTCATTATATCTTAATGATTTAAGTGACAGCCTCCCCTGCGGAGTGAAAGTTGGTGACACAATAGTAAAAGTTCTGAGGCACGCCGACGATATTGGGCTTTTAGCAGATTCTGCATTAGATTTACAAAAAATTATAGACGAGCTTCACGTTTACAGTACGCAGTGGGGGCTGAAGGTTAACCTCGCCAAATCTAAAATTTTAGGTTTTAGGGAATGCAGTAGAATTCCTTCCGGATGTCGTTGGAATTTTGGAAATGAGGTTATTGATATTGCCAATACGTATAAGTATTTGGGTTTACTTTTAAACTACAAACTTACTTTTGTGAAGCACTTAGACACAAAACTGCGGTAAACGCCATATGGATCAAATATATAAACAACCCTCGTATCTCTATCTCAAAGAAGATGAAAATTTTCGATGCTGCGGCTAGGTCCATTATGCTTTATGGTGCACAAATCTGGAGTATTGATAAGTTTGAACCCGTAGGGAAACTCCCTGCGTTTCTTTTTAAAAAAGTTAATATTTCTTCCCTCTAATACCCCAAACTACATGCTGCACCTGGAAAACGGGTTATGCCCTAAATTTTTCCACACCTTACGTGCCCATATGTTCTTTATTGGGCGCTNTAGGTCCATTATGCTTTATGGTGCACAAATCTGGAGTATTGATAAGTTTGAACCCGTAGGGAAACTCCCTGCGTTTCTTTTTAAAAAAGTTAATATTTCTTCCCTCTAATACCCCAAACTACATGCTGCACCTGGAAAACGGGTTATGCCCTAAATTTTTCCACACCTTACGTGCCCATATGTTCTTTATTGGGCGCT
>NW_016162458.1:40266-43013 GCF_001687245.7 Rhagoletis zephyria | reverse complement strand
GACCGGTTCGCATACAACTTTGGCGTTGCGTTGGCGTCGAATTTCAAAGGAGCCGTCCACATATCCATAACATAGTTTGACTGTTGTCTAGTTCGGACGTTNGCATTTATGTATGTATGTACATATGCATGTATTTTGTCTTTACAGAGAAAAGTAAATAACGAAGATATTATAATCGTTTGTGCCGCAGAAATAAAAAACAAGTAAGCACTTGTTAACACCCCCAAAATAGTTTGCTACTTGTAGCAGTTATGCTGTATACCTGAATGAAATATAGTCCTTGGTGAGCAAATTTATTTGTGGCCTGTTGTTCAAGGACATATGTACATATGTATGCATGTATATATGGATATGTAGACATGGGAAAATTTGCGTAAACAAAGAATAGAGACCGGTTCGCATACAACTTTGGCGTTGCGTTGGCGTCGAATTTCAAAGGAGCCGTCCACATATCCATAACATAGTTTGACTGTTGTCTAGTTCGGACGTTCTTTTTCTTTTGCTCTGCGCACAAACATAATAAGTTTTAGTTTTCCTTTCGAAAAATGTCTCTCTGTGCTAATTGTATGGCCCAGGGTGGACTTAAGGACAAAATANACATAATAAGTTTTAGTTTTCCTTTCGCAAAATGTCTCTCTGTGCTAATTGTATGGCCCAGTGTGGACTTAAGGACAAAATCTTAAATGCGATTTCGGACTTGGATAAGCTGAAAAGCATCTTTGTGTCTTTAATTGAGCCAGCAAGTGATAATTCTATTACACCGCCACCTGCTATCAGTGAGAAAAGAATTATTACGCGTTCAAAATCTAAAATAAGTGACATTGGTGCTGTTCCTATTGCAAAAACACCTAAAGCTACTAATTTCCGTGATTGTGGTGCTGCTGGTACTGTGCCACCTACTGATGCTGTCGTTGCTGATAATATCGTTTCTGTTGTTCCTGATAATAATACTGGTTTGACTGCTCATACTACTGCTGAAAACATTTCTTCTTTTGCTCCTGTTAATAATACTGGTTTGTCTGTGCCCGCTGCTTCTAAAACCGGTTTTTCTTTGCCTTCGTTTTCTGCTGCTGCTTCGCCAGCCGCTTGTAATGCTCCCTGTGCTAGTGAAGGTTTCGCTGCTCCGACGTCTTCGTATGCCGCTGCTGCAGCATTAATACCTGACGCTGCTGGTAACAATACTCCGAAACACAATGCACAGTGGTTAACTGTGGCTAAAAAACGCACGCATAAAAAACAGAAACCGTTTGTGTTTGGAACCAATGCTATCTCAAAATTTGAAGTTGTGGTTCGCTTAAAATGGCTGTATCTTTCTTCGTTTGTATCTACTGTGAAGACTGAAAGTATCATTGAGTATGTAGCAAAGTACGCTGGTATTGATAAAGATAAGATTTCTTGCTTTTTGCTTGTGAAGAAAGGTTCCGATTTGAGTGCTCTCAAGCGCGTAAGTTTTAAGCTTGGTGTTCCGGAATGCTATTACGACAAATTGCTTTCGTCGGATATTTGGCCAGCTAACGTCGCGATCAGGCCTTTTGATTTTTTTCAAAAGGATCCTCAAGTGCTGCAAAAGAAATAAAAAAGCAATCTATCTCAAATAGT
The DNA here is from genome assembly GCF_001687245.7 of Rhagoletis zephyria. Taxonomy (NCBI): domain Eukaryota; kingdom Metazoa; phylum Arthropoda; class Insecta; order Diptera; family Tephritidae; genus Rhagoletis; species Rhagoletis zephyria. The sequence continues at coordinate 41,414 of NW_016162458.1, read as the reverse complement.
CGTAAAATTAAAGTCTACTATCAAAATACGTTTGGACTCAGGACCAAATCTGAATCCGTTCGCATTTTAAGCTCGCAATTGGAATACGACTGCTTCGCATTAACTGAATCTTGGCTCAATTCAAACTTTTTTGATGCAGAATTCTTTGATCCGGCCCTGTTTGACGTCTTCCGCAAGGACAGAGATTACGCTAAAGCCGGTGTAAGTAGGGGGATGGTGTATTAGTAGCTAACCGACGCCATCTTCTGGCTGCTTTCTCTCCGCTCCTCGATGAAAATTCTATCTTGGACCAGATATGTGTAAAGCTACAGGGCGCATGTGGTGTGCTATACATTTTTGTGTCATACATTCCACCGGGCAGCTCTGACTATTTGTATAAGGCCCATGTTGACATAATTCTTGAACTTCAAGCGAAAATAGGTGATAGTCAATTCTGCGCNGGCGCGTGTGGTGTGCTATACATTTGTGTGTCATACATTCCACCGGGCAGCTCTGATTATTTGTATAAGGCCCATGTTGACAACATTCTTGAACTTCAAGCGAAAATAGGTGATAATCAACTCTGCGTTCTAGGCGATTTTACCTTAAACAATATCTCCTGGAGCTATTTAGATAATAATAATTTTCTTACTCCATTCAACGTTAATAGTATTTTGGAATCATATTTTATTGATAATCTGCTATGCATTGAATTATGTCAAGTCAATGGTTTTTTTTTAACGATTTAGGCCGAATTTTGGATTTGATTTTTGTTAGCTATAATATTAACTTTAAGCTTTCGAAGCATCTAGTTACATCTCTCCTCCAAATCAGCACCATACTCCATTAGTGTTGGAAATTGAATTTTTTGAATTTTTTGAGTTACCTACTGGCATCCAGAGGGTAGCTTTTAATTACTCACTATATGATTTTACTGAGTTGAATACTAATTTATTGGTTTTAGATTGGTCTCAGCTGTTTGAGAAGAAGGATGTAACTAGTTGTTTCAATATTTTTAAGTCTAACGTTTACGATGTTTGTCTAAAAAATATTCCACAATTATACTCTAAAACTGTTGAGCTCCCTTGGTTCTCTAAAGAGCTCAAACGTCCAAGGAATTTGAAGAACAAGCTTTACAAAAAGTTCAAACGCTCAAACGACGCTAATCT
>NW_016162458.1:31595-36601 GCF_001687245.7 Rhagoletis zephyria | reverse complement strand
ATGCTTGAGTCGTTTGAGCACGTTGTATTTTTAATACGGCCGCCTACTCGAAGAATGCCCTCGGCATCTAGAAATGGCTAAAGGCGGACAAGGCTGCTGCGCATCGGCATCGGCTTATTTAATCTGAAATTAGAAATTTCTTGCGCGAAGGTGTTAGATTGCGAGTATCTTATCAATACTAATTCAGCATCACGAATTTTTGAGCAGGTTAAAGGACCCGATAGTCGCTTTTTTGTGTTGGGCTGAATAAAGGATTTGCGAAAATTGCTGGCAAAGCGAATTAAATACGCGGTTACTCGTTTAAGTCTGTTGCAAGAGTGGTATCTGGTTAACAAATCCCATTCTTCGGAGGTTTGTGCTAAATACGAAATGGATTTGCTGGACTTCAGCTCCATCTCCGTTGTGTGCTGCGTAGAAGGTTGAAACCAGAAGCGATTACGTTCTTTAAGCCAAGTTGTCCCATTCCATCATAGAGGGTGGGCGAGAAGTTGCGAAGGTGTGATGCCCCTTGAGGTACAATCTGCGGGGTTATGTTCAGAAGTGACGTGTCTCCACTGTGCTGACGGTAAGGTCTCTTGTACGTCAGCGACGCGACTTGCTACGAACACTGAGCAACGACTCGGATTACCTTGCAACAATGCTAATGCTACCATGGAGTCGGTCCATGCATACAGCCTCTCAAGCTTGCAGCCAAAACTTTATTTGACCTGCCGAACTAGCCTCGCGCCCAAGTGAGCTGCACAAAGTTCTAATCGTGGTAGTGACGCAGTTTTCAGGGGTGCGACCCTAGTCTTTGCAGCGATTAACACAACGCTAACCTTGTCGTCGGTGGTAAGGGTTCGACAATAAACAGCTGCAGCATAAGCAGCTTGCGAAGCATCTGTGAAGACGTGGAACACAGAATCTACAATGTGACTAGTGTCAAGCCAGCGACCTAATTTGAGCGATGCAAGTGTAGCTAGCTCACGTCTGTGCATCAAGCATTCAGCAGCTACGTCAGGTGGCACTAACTCGTCCCAGTCCACCTTCGAGCACCAAAATTTCTGCAACCATATTTTAGAGCGGATTGTACAAGGAGCGATAAGTCCAAGCGGGTCGAATATCTTGCTCGAATCGGAAAGTGATATGCGCCTCGTTAGCTTGTTTGGAAGCTCTTCTAAATTAAATGCGATTGAGAGCGAATCATTGCCTGTATGCCAGATACAGCCTTATGTTCGAATGTCATTTCCTTCAGCAAGGAGCCAAGCGTATGCCACCCCATACGTCACCCTTAAAGGACGGTAGTCACGCAATGGCTCTGAAGAACATCCACGCCATACAATACGTTGATAATCAACATCCTGCTCAGCAACGTAGACCTGACGATACATTTTCTCGATGTCAGCAATAAGACCGTAGCGATGAGTGCGGAAGCGCAGCAAAATCGAGAACAGGTCTGGTTGCAGCCGAGGGCCTACCATTAGAGCGTCGTTCAGTGAATAGCTGGACGTGGTGCTCGTTTCTCTGACCACTGGGTGATGCGGCATGTAGTAAATGGCTTGAGTAACTGGACCGGCTGGCTCCATGTGACCCAAGTCTATAAGCTCTTGCATGAACTTGCTGTACTCTTAATGAAGACCCTTGTTCGCGGCGAATATCCTTTCCATTCGCAGCAAAGCTTCAACTGCTGCGGCCCTCGATTCACCAATCGAAACCTCCTTTTTAGGAGGCAAGCGTACAATGAAGTGACCGTCTCCTGCTCGTTTGGTGGTATCTTCGAACAGCTTGTCGCAGTAACGTACGGACGTATAATGCTTCTTTGGCTGCAACTCCTCGAGTTCCCAAAACCTTGTGATGAGTTGCGTTAGCTGGGTGTCAAAATAAAGCGTAGAGATAGAATCAGGATGCTTTTGCGAAAAAATCACGTTTCCAAACAACACCCAAACAAACGCCGTATTCTGCGACATAGGAGTGCCATTTTTCCCCTTCCGGGCACCTTCTAGTAAGAACTCATCCATTTCGTCCATACCTATCAAAACATCAATAGGTCCAGGCTTGGAGAACTTAGGATCAGCCAGGGTTAAGTCATAAGTATGCGGCCAAGGTGATGAGGGTACAGCGGTAGTTGGAAGGTCATTAGTTATTTTCGACAAAATAAGAGTACTCAAATGGAATTTTGAGACTAATGACCGGGGAGCTACACAAACTTTAACTTCTCCCTTGGAGCAACCACCTTTGATTGATCCAATACCAGTAACGCATATTGACGACGAGCTTCTAGGAAGATGAAGGCATTGGACGAAAAATTCAGTAATGAACGAAGCATGTGAACCATTGTCGAGAAGCGGTAGCCAACAAAATAACGCGATCAGCATCAGCGTAGTGCAAGGCAACATTGACATGTTGACCGGTTTCGTTGATAGCGAGTGCAGCCTGTTGGCTGTTATAGCTAGCGTGCAGTAGCGAGTGATGACGTCGTTGGAATAAACGACACGATGATGCGCTACGACATTTGGCCACCTGATGCCCCTTACTAAGGCAGTTTAAACAGGCGGAGTTTTGATAGCGGTTAGCTTAGCTTTTTAGTCGAGTTGACCAAACTTTGAACAGGTATAAATTTTATGCTCACCATTGCAGTACGTACAAAATAGCTCTTTAGTGGCACTAGCGGTATCAGTTGATATACNAGCTTAGCTTTTTAGTCGAGTTGACCAAACTTTGAACAGGTATAAATTTTGTGCTCACCATTGCAGTACGTACAAAATAGCTCTTTAGTGGCACTAGCGGTATCAGTTGATATAGATCCATTTGTCTCACCTTGTTTACAGGTTGAGTGGAGCACGTTTTTGCAGTGATTGTTTTAGTGTTTGAGGACACCATTGGCACCATCTCCAAAGAACGAGCTCGAGTTTCGAGAAAATCTCGAAGTGCAGTAAATGACGGCAAATCGTCTGCCACAAGCGATAACTCCCACTGCTTTCGGGTTTCGTACACTAGTTTTGACACTGTTAGGTGAATAAGCCAGTCATCCCAGAACTCAACTGGCCGACCGAGTGCCGCAGCGCTCCAACATGCTGCAAGGTTAAGTTTTCTGCTTTGCTGCTCTATCAATCGATGATAGCGCTTTGATATGGCTGTCAACAATAACTCGTATTACCTTATACCTTGAAGTCAACAATTCCCAGGCTTCAATGTAGTTGCTGTCACTAACTGCCAAACTGCTAACCAAGTCTAACGCTTCTCCCTTCAGACAATTACGCAGATACTGAAGTTTCTGTCCATCCGACAGACTTGCGTTCGCATTAACTAGCGAACAAAATGCGTCGTGAAAAGTAAGCGGTCGGATCGCCGCCGAATGATGGTAACTGCAACTTCGGAAGCGGCACTGGTGCAGGACTTGTTTGAATAGCATGATGAGTAGGTTGATTTTGCGTTGCGGTAAGGAGTCGGAAATTTGCCTTGGCGATGGTGTACCACACCTCACCTAGAATACGTGACTGCTCTTCCACCTCAACGTTTTCATCGCCACAAGATATTCCACTCCTTGTTGAGCTACACAGAAGCGGCACCATTGTTCCTCCAATAATTGCAGATACGTGGAAATAATCTCCCCATCTACTGAAAGCGCGTGGGATTTGCTTGTTTGCAAATACCGGTTAATGGCGTTCAATGCGGAATCTCGAATTTTCAGCGACATTTTGCTTGTGAGGTGAAATTTCAGTAATTGCGAATAATGCGGGTTTTAATAACTGCTATGAAACTAAAACAGTATCCGACGCGAAGGACTGTCCAATAAGCTCGAATTCATTTTCATAATTCCAAATTTTAAAAAAGAAAAATTGTCAAATATGATACTTTGCCAATGCCTATTAGGCGCTTAAGAATTAGTTACGTAAAGTAGGGATCACACGATTTGTACATTTGTACACAAAAAGCCAAATTTAGATTTGTCCACATTTTCGCATTTGGATAGCGATGTACAAATGATTTGTTTTGCGATCAGACGATTTAGCTGCCAAAGATCCAAATGATTTGGCACACATTTGCGCACGGCAGTAAAGTGACAAATATTGTCCACATTCATTCACACGATTTAACCATTTGGTCATAAATACTTAAACAGCTGATCCGGTGTCAACCATACTTTTGCATTTATGATTTCATGAGATTTGAAGTGAAATAAACAAAAATAATATATACGCACAGGTACTCAGAATTTTGAATACACCCTCAAAATCTGGGCTGGAGTTAAAAAACGCATTTTTCATAGGTTGAAGCATATACCTACTTTCTCCTAACTTTATTTCTGTTTGCCCGATGACTACACTTACATATGCCACTTAAGAGAAAACGTTTCGTTGTTTACAACCATATATAAATGGTTAATTTGTCTTGAGAAATGGTGGAGCAATATTACAGAATATTCGAAAAGTTTTAATTTTTTTATTTTAAATGACGTCTTGTCCGGCAATTTTGTTCCTTAGTATATAAATATATATGTATATGCAAAACCCATCAAACCATGAATAAAATTTATGCCGTAATGTGATATCTCACTTAAATTTTTGTACTAGAAAATGAGCAGAACATATTGGTCAAAGTCGAATGTCTCAGCCAAACCGAAATTGAATTTCAAAATTGATAGCTAATTAAAAACAAACCTGCTTACGGCTTCGTTCTTATATATGTACATTAAAAAGGACCTTATTTTTGAAAATCGGAAATTTGCGGGTGCTACCCCTTAAAATGGATACCTTTATTAAAAAAGTAATTCCCTAAAAATTTTGGCTCAATTAATCTAGTCTAACCCGTGCCACAAATGGGTCGAAGTTGAGATAATGACAGTATCACTTTGCGTCAGTGCTGCCTTTGGCTTGCCAAATTATTAGCGGCCTTTGCACGGTTACTATTGTATAAAACCTCTTCTTCTTCTTCTTTTTTGGCGCTGTAACCGCCTAAGCGATTTTGGCCGAGTTCAGCAAAGCACGCCAGTCGTTTCTCCTCTGTGCCAACTGACGCCAATTGGA
>NW_016162458.1:25311-30806 GCF_001687245.7 Rhagoletis zephyria | reverse complement strand
GTTTCGCAACCAAATACACGTTTATATAGCGAGCCGCTTGCTCCAAGCAGACACCCGCTTGCAGCCGCACCTACTGGTGAACAGACGCTGCAGACTTCAGTGAGCCCTTAAACCGAATAAGTCAGAGTGGCCCCACCGAAGCTCCCTCTCTTTCTGCCGTGACCCAAGGCTCCACTCGGATTGGTTACCGCATCTCGCACATGGGTTGCTCACGTTGCCCAGAGTGCGCGAACGAGGACGCAAGAGTCGGGATTGAGTATAGCCATGCAACTGTAACTGCATACCCAGCGCAATGACTATACCCCATTGCACTCCATATAAAACCTAGCATGATGCAAAACAAAATTATTTCTGTTCACCCCATCATTCATAAATAAATGGACAACTAATTTTTAAGCAAAAAACAAAACGGACTTCAATTCTCATATATAAATGTAAGATTATTGTTAATTTCTTCATGATTCAATGATCGGGTATGTATGGGACCACTTGTGGGGTAACAACTTTCGTTTAAAAAAAGAATTATAGAAATCGTTCGGCCGCTGTGTAGTGGTAAGCAGTGCGCGCTTTCACTCATCAGCACCTGGGTTCAAGCCCTGGTCAAAGCAACATCGCAAAAAATATAGAAAAAGGTTTTTTCTTAACAGCGGTCGTCCCTCGGCAGGCAGTGGCACACCTCCAAGTGTATTTCTGCCATGAAAAACTGCTTCTCATAAAAATACAATCGCCGTTCGGAGTCGGCGTAAAACTGTTTGTCCCTTCGCTTTGTGTGACGACATTAAGGCGCACGCCACAAGTTGGAGGAGAAGCTCGGCCAAACATTAACATATGTGTAAGCGCCAATCTATTATTATTATTAGAAATCGGTTAACGTGGTCGTTCCTTTAAAATATGTATGTATATTTAGGACTTTTTACATGTACGAGTAAGTAGATAATAACGCGCAGAACCACGATACATGGTTCATTATTCCAACACGTTTGTGACATGGGTTAATCTGGGTCAATTGAGTCTATATTAAATGATAAATATTTTCTCCTTATATGTAAAAGTATCAGAGGGTAGCACCTCAAAAAACTAAAAAACAAAAATGTTAAATATACCTTTCATTTCATTTCATTTTAAGCTAGAAAACGCGGTTTGGTATATTTATCAGTTTTGAATGACTATTTTTCATTAAATTTTAAAGATCGAACATGTTGTGACAAGAGGATTTATAGGCTTTAATTTATTGTCATACTTGGATTGTCGGGATTTTCATTGAGCAAATAAAAAAAAAATATAATTTATTATTTTTTTAAGTTTTGACGATTCCTTATTTCAACAATTATAAAATATGTAGTACAATCAAACTGATAAATCTACAAAATCATATTTTCTGACCTAAAATGAGAAGTCGCGAANTTCTCATAAAAATACAATCGCCGTTCGGAGTCGGCGTAAAACTGTTTGTCCCTTCGCTTTGTGTGACGACATTAAGGCGCACGCCACAAGTTGGAGGAGAAGCTCGGCCAAACACTAACATATGTGTAAGCGCCAATCTATTATTATTATTAGAAATCGGTTAACGTGGTCGTTCCTTTAAAATATGTATGTATATTTAGGACTTTTTACATGTACGAGTAAGTAGATAATAACGCGCAGAACCACGATACATGGTTCATTATTCCAACACGTTTGTGACATGGGTTAATCTGGGTCAATTGAGTCTATATTAAATGATAAATATTTTCTCCTTATATGTAAAAGTATCAGAGGGTAGCACCTCAAAAAACTAAAAAACAAAAATGTTAAATATACCTTTCATTTCATTTCATTTTAAGCTAGAAAACGCGGTTTGGTATATTTATCAGTTTTGAATGACTATTTTTCATTAAATTTTAAAGATCGAACATGTTGTGACAAGAGGATTTATAGGCTTTAATTTATTGTCATACTTGGATTGTCGGGATTTTCATTGAGCAAATAAAAAAAAAATATAATTTATTATTTTTTTAAGTTTTGACGATTCCTTATTTCAACAATTATAAAATATGTAGTACAATCAAACTGATAAATCTACAAAATCATATTTTCTGACCTAAAATGAGAAGTCGCGAACTTTAAATGATTTTAAAAAAATCTATAAAAATAGGCAATAATATTTCTCATAAAAAGGAAGGAAATTAGGGGTTAGGGCCATTAAATAAAAAAATAAATAAAAATTCGATGGGCAGCCTATGAATGTATACTAGTAAAAAATAATCGGACAAGTCGTAATTTACAATGAAAAAATGTTAAAAATTAAAAGTTTGCATATACTCTGTAAGATTCCTTTCAGTGATCGGACTTCTATCACATTGTTGTAGATCTGCCATTTTTTTGAGCATCTACCACACAAGGTCTGAAATCTACCACATATACGCGTTTGGAGTAGTTTTATTTTCGCTCAACATAATTTTCTTAATTTTAAGAGCAAACATTTTCCAACACTAAACACTAACAACAAACAGAATGGGAAGATAAAATAAACTGTAAAAGAGTAAATCTTCTCAATATTCAATTTTTCGACATCAAACGTGGTTTTATTGTGTTAAATTGCAAAATATATGATTTATAAAAAGAATTAATAGAGAAAATGATAAAAACCGGCGATTTTTGTGAAAGGATTAGCAAATTTCAGTGCATCTCAAATTTCTAAAGCGTTGTTTACTTTTACTTGAGAATTGTCAAAATCGGCAAATCCCAAGTAGCATTTCTGGAACGAGCCACATTTGTTCGCTCCATCATGATGTGATAAAAAGAAAAGCTGGCAGCACTCCGCAAGGTTGCAGAAATCTTTCAAAATATGTTCGAAACTGTCAAGAAAAAAAAAAGCCAAAACTCAGCGCAATTTTTATCAACTTCAATCTTGCACTTTATTATACTTAAATTAATTTTATTTTAGATTCTAATTAAAATATTTGCAATTTAGGTGAAACCTTGCAGTTTTTTTTAATTTTTGTACAAAGTTTGATCCAAAACCTGAGATCTACCACAATTTTTTGAAATCTACCAAATTTTTTTCCATATTCTACCACACAAATTTTTTCTAAGTCCGATCACTGATTCCTTTGCAATTTCTTAAGATAAATTATCAATTTAAACATTGTTGTAAGCAGCGAAATGTCTTATCTTGAATCACATACATATATACGTATTTTTCACCGGGTAAACAGAAATGAAGTTACGAGCAAGTATACCTGTGCCTCACCCTTTGAAAAACGCGGTTTTTGACCTTAAGCCCATATTTTGAGAGTGTATTTAAAATTCTGAGTATGCAGATTTTACTGCTTGAATAGATCTGCAACAAGTGTGAACCTCGAAAAAACTGTATAATTTTTTTTGTCACACAGTGTAATTTAGATCATATTTAATAATCTGTACTAGAGTGCCAGTTACTGTCGAAATTCGACAGTTTTTCTAGTTTTAGAAGCCTTGGTGAGGTTTTCTAACTTAACACTTAGCAAAACTTATACGGTACAAATTAACTAACCGGAAAAGCTTCTGGTAAAACGTTTCTAAATTTTTTTTTATCTGAGAAGGACTTCGGCAGGACTTGGAATTGACCCGATACATTCAAGTTTATCGATAAATTTCAATGATTTGATACATATCGATAGTTCGATGAATTTCAAGAACACTAAAATTCGATAACTCAACAAAATTCTTTAACTCGACCAATTTCGATAAATGTGAAATTCGAGGGCTCGATAAATTTCGATAACTCAAATATGCAAAAACTTTGGATACCTTTATAAATTTTTACTTTTGACATCTCCACATTTTTCGAAAACTATCTAAACATTTTGATAACTCATCACACTCTGTAAGGACGATTAAATTCGATAAGCAGTGATAAATCGATAAGCTTATATAACCTTGAAATTTCGATTAATCGATATATTTTTAAAATTCCATTTACTTCGCTTCGTTGAACCAACCAATTTCAGTAGATCAATAATTATCGATAACTCTGTAAGTTGAAAGAACTCCATGCATTACGACACCTCGATAAATTTCGTTAAGTCTATACATAATGATAATTCAATAAATATCGATAACTTGATACATTTCTTTAACTTGACCAATTTCGTTAATCCCACACGCTTTTGTAGCTCGATAACTATCCGAANCTTGATACATTTCTTTAACTTGACAAATTTCGTTAATCCCACACGCTTTTGTAGCTCGATAACTATCCGAATTTGGGCAACTAAGTTTCTTTCTATATGTCTATAAATTTCGACAACTCAGTAAACATTGATCAGTTTGAATAATTCGATACGTTGCGATAACTTAATAAGCATGGATAAACTTCGATAATTATAAGCTTCGATGATTCGATAAATTTCAGTAACCTCTACGGATGATTTTATTTCGATTCCTGTCGGAAAATTTCAACACTGTTAACCTAATTCTTATGTATTTCTCATTGTCTCCATTTTCGCCTTTATCTCAATTTTCGCCTCTATCTTCTTTTTTATTTCAAAGTTTAATTTCAAATACGAAGTAAAACAAAATGCGAAACAGCTTACATTGAACAGGTTGCAAAAACAACCATACACAAATATGGCAATTTTTAAACGACGATTTTCAACCAATTTCGAAACTATAAAAACTCTCCTCATCTACAGAAAATTACCTTTCCATCGGTGTTTTTGGTTTTGAAATCGGTAACTTTACCTTGGTCTTCATCTTTGTTTTTATCTTTCACATCTTTGCTTATATCCTTTTCTTTTTCTATTCCCGTAGATGAGATGAGGTGCGATGACGTGATAAGATGTGACGTGATTTTATGTGATGTGATAGGATGTCATTTATTAATTAATTTATTAATTAATCCCAACGGCTTTTTACCCTCCATTCCCGCCCAACCGACACGAGGGGCGCAGTCCGCATGACGTACGGAACCTTTTTTTTTTTAGTTTTTTGGTGCCGAGTAGTGGAAACAGGAGTTTGTTAAGTGTCGAGATCTAAAACTATTCAGCTACAGAATCAAATTCATCAGCTGATTGGATATGCTAAAGATAGTATTTCAATTATTGAGAGTGGAAATAATAGTTTTCTTTATAGTAAAAATCGAGTCCGATACGTCAAACGTGCTGGAATGACAGATAAAATCTTGACATAAACCACGGAATGATTCGTTTAGTTCAAAATTAGTTTTGCATGGCTTTAAAAATAGAGGTCGAAAGTGTCTTGACACTCGAGAAGGAACATTAAAATTTACCTCAGACAGGAGGGCCGGACTATTAATCAAGCCTGTCATTAATTTTACGATAAATATTATACTCAGCATTTCTCTACGACTTGCGAGTGTAGGCAAATTTAGAGCTTTAGACGACGTGTGTAAGGGAGGATATTGTAATCTGAATCCCAGTTAAAATTACGCAATGCAAAAAGCAACAATTGTTTTTGAATTGATTCAATCCTTTCTGAATGAACTTGGTAGCGGGGATTCCAAACAATAGATC
>NW_016162458.1:0-21490 GCF_001687245.7 Rhagoletis zephyria | reverse complement strand
TATAAATTCGGAAACAGTTGCCAACTGCCGCAAATCACTTAATGTGATGGCAGAGTAGTTCTCTTTGCACCTGGTATGGGTACCGGGGCACAGTGACATACCAGGAAATGAGAAGGCAGACGAGCTTGCAAGGGCGGGTACTTCCTCTCCACTTTCACCAGCCTGGAAGAGGATGGGTATGCCACTCGCTTCCTGCAAGCTCTTACTAAGGGAGAACTTCCTTGAAGAAGCGGCCTCCAGATGGGATCGCTCTGAAAACTATAATACAACGAAGCTTACGTGGCCAAAATGGGATGTACGGAGATCGAGAGAAATTCTTACTCTCAATAAAGGCGATATGTCACTGGCCATTGTTCTGTTCACAGGACATATCCTGATAGGAAGGCACGCAGAACTCCTCGGGGCTAGTCACAACTACTGCAGGAGCTGCCACGCGAAGAAGAGCCTGAATCAATAAGGCACTTACTCTGCGATTGCCCAGCACTAGGCAGGAAAAGACAGAAATTCCTAGGTATAGGTCTTCTAGACGATGTAAGCGCAACTGCTAAGTTGGGAATACGGCAGTTGCTAAGGTTCGCAGACTCCACGAACTGGTTTAAGGAGTAGGGGTTTTTGGATCCATGTGGTATCACAATGGGCCCTGATCGGGCGTAAGTGTGCTGGCGCCCTCTGGGCCTAGCAGCCACTTCAACCTAACCTAACCTACAGGAAGCTGTTCCTGCACGACATCTTACATAAGGTTTATTAATGGCGAAAACAGCTATTCCTGTCGTTTTCTCAAGTAACCTGTAACTTTAAAGCTCACTTTATATATAAAGGTTACATTAAAATGTGTGATTGTGTCTGAAGTAAAGTATTTTATTATCGGTTTTAAATTGGTTTACAACCACGAAACATACATACGTCAAAAACCGATACAAAAATTCTTAACTTTAGACATAGTTTTATTTTTAATTCAACCTTTAAATCTGTGTTTGTATGGAATAGTACCGTATGTCGGGAAGCTCGCTTTAATATAATGCGGCATTCCCTTTATTCTTTAAACGACAAAGAATTTTTTGATGAGACTTTATAAGAATATTGACTTGCTAGTATCAGAACTATTTCTGCACGTTTATTTGCCAAAAGTTCTTCATCGGCTCGGCGCTAATGAGTTACTCACGATCGTATGTTGCGAATGCGGCATTATACTAAAGCCAGCCTTTCGACGTAAGCTACTTTTCCATATGAACACAGAAATATAAAGTGAGCATTAAAGTTAAAGGTTACTTCAGAAAACGGCCCTTAGTATGCAATTTCTTTATTTTTGAAAATGGGAATTTGGAAACATTGATTTGCTTACGCATCATTATTTTTTTACCTATTACCGGGATTTACACGGTTCAAGTATTGAATTCAATTATGTTTCCTAGTGGAAGAGAGGAGTTGAAAAGAAAAGGGAAAGAGTACATATGCGTCTGTACCGTCAAGTGGTTTCAAGTTTCTTGCTTTGCTGCTGACATTTTCGTTGTTTCCCATTTAAAGAACCAAAAACTGGAATTCAACAAAATTTAAGCGTGTAAAAGCAAATATAAAATGCAAAAGAGTATGAACCAGAATTGCTTTAAAGTACTTAAATCATGTAAATCGGGTGTAATTAAATTTGAAAAAAAAAACAGTTTGAATATCTTTTTGGAACCATACTATGGTGTTAGTGATTCTGCGTCGATGGGAGAAACTATTGATATAAGCCAGGATTAGTAAAATTTTGGAGATTATTGTATTTCCGTTTGATACTTTGAATGAATAATCATGTAGAAGTCGAGGTACGGCTCGGCTATTTGTAAAATGATTTGGGTCCTTGTAGCACACGCTTAAAATATGGACTTGTCAGTAAATTTTGGGTCTATAATTCAAAATTATCAAACTAAGGTGTTTAAAATAAAATACATAAATAGTAAATAAGCGGTTTGTAAAACAAAGTTAATTCTGAATTTCCAAAAAAAGTCAGAAAGGTTTCCTAAATATCTCAACAGCGATGTCTAATATCGATTTTTTTAACCTCAATCCTAGAATGTTTTCCCTGTATTAAGTCCAAAGAGCCGGGTCTAAAATAATTAGAATAAAAAAATAGAGCCCCTATTTTCATGCTTACCCTATTTTCACGCGCTTCTGTTGTTCGTCCGCAGAACGAATGCGCCTCCTATCTTCGTCGTTTTTGATTGCTGCATGAACTCCTACGTTTTCGTTAAACTGCTTACGTCCATTATAGAACTCCCAGCGGGTTGGCTTCGTTCGCGAATCTGTGGGCCTCTCAGCGGACCAGGCCTCACGTCGTCCCATCCATTCGGCGACCTGTAGTTTTAAATTAATAATTTTCACAAATGATTAGTTTATTGTATATGATCAATGTGTGTTATGAAGTAATAAACCAACTAGCAAAAATATTTACCACACAAAATCTAAGCGGACATACATACATAGGTGGCAGGGCAGGAAAGAAGAATATTTTCTTATAAAAATAGCATTTTTGTTGTTATTTTCAATAAAACATTATTAAAAAAATTAAAAACCAACTTAAAAAAGATAACAAGTGCAGTAAAAAGCTCCATATAAAATAGGGTAGGTATAGCCGTTTTATGGAGCGATACTCATATGGAGCGAGTCAGTACCGTCGGTAACGATGTTTAACTGGGGATTAGTGTTAACCAGAGATGGTGAAAATGGCCCATAAAGTTTTGTATTTAAAGAATTTAATCAAGTTTTCTTTGAATATATCGAGCCCTTACTATAGTTGTAAAACTATCGATAATGTCACCATCGATAGTTTTCCTGTTTCAGAAAAAAACTATCATTACTCGTTGATATTTTGCAGCAATACTATCGATAGTGTCAAGCGCTACCATTGATAGTTAATGTAATGTTAAAAACTATTCCAAATTAACCGGGACGACATCGAAAAAGAAGAAACCTATTGAGAATATAAACACTCTTAGGGCCCTTTTTATCNCCATTGATAGTTAATGTAATGTTAAAAACTATTCCAAATTAACCGGGACGGCATCGAAAAAGAAGAAACCTATTGAGAATATAAACACTCTTAGGGCCCTTTTTATCAATTTCAATCTTTTTTATGTTTAAAGATTGCTTTAAAATGTATAGTTCTGTCTAAGTAAAGCATTTTGTTATAGAATTTTATTTATTTACATAAACATCCATGTATTACTGAAGCTTATATACAATTAAGAATAAAATTATAAGCCTAGTAGAGAAAGCTTTGGCTGCTATGGCATTCAGCTTCTTCTTATGATGTATAATTAGTGCATATTCTAAATTCTCAAATATGATATATTTATTGTACATGTTGGTTTAAATTTCGTAATATAATTTTTTGATTTGTTTACACTCAAGAAACATCTAAACACCAAAAACCAATAATAGAAATGCTTTACTTCAGACGTAGCCATATGGTTTACGTTATGCAAATGACTACAAGCAATTTCAGTTTATTTTAAATGATGGACAACATTTAATGATAGTAATCCATATAAGCAAAGATAATTGGATTGCCAATGGAAAAAAAAATTTAAAAAGTGTGTTTTTTAAAAAGTTTTCGATACTACGAGTACTTTGCAAAGTATCGAGTAAAATCAACAAATAAGGTATCGAATACTAAAGTACTCATTTTTATACCATCAATATCGATGCTTACTCAATATCGATAGTATCGTTCGAACCCTGGCGCTCAAGGCCTCATATAAAAGATACATTTACATTTATCTTTGTTGTTGTAGCTATATTCACCCTTGAGGAAGGCACTGGGTTGTGTGCTGCTATTTAATGGCCTTCCTCAGACTTTTTATTAGATTTCAGGGTTGTGTCTGCATTATTACTAGATAAATAAATTTAAGCATTTGACAAATCGTAATTTTATTAAAAGAAAATTATAAATGGTGTTGAAAAACCAAACAGACGATCGTGCGAAAGCTCTATTTTTGTATGTTGTTAAAGTTTATACATGGCGATATTGATGGTAATACAGGCAGTGTATTCATTTGTGGATTTGATGTTACTTGAGAATTTAGGCAACGTGCGAGCTGCCAGGTTCTGTTATCAATGTAATTAACACAAGCTTTTCCGCGTGGTTACCTTTCAATAAATAGAATTAACAAATATTCACAAATAAATTTTGATTTATTTTATAACTGACAATTAACGTACGCTTTTTGTTTTTTTCCAGACTCCATTTTGATTTGGACTCCATTACCGCCAACAACTTTAACAGATCTATTCTGCGCTGGTATTAAAAGTTTTGTAACCGGTAAATTTAGTTCCTGTCAAATTTTAAACCTTTTTCGAATTCTGTGTACTCTTGTAACCGATAAATTTTGTTACCATCTCATAAGCTGGTAACAAAGTATTGCCCCGTGAAATATGCAATGCCAGAACTTCCACAATTCTTCATAGCTGAATTGGTGAATATTTTAACTGCATTACCAACGTAACTAGAATCGCGGTGACAAGAACTGGTAACATTTTTTGGTAATAAAATTTTCCGGTTACAAAATCTTTGGTAACGTGCAGAATAGATCTGTAAGTGTATACATATTTACAGCTGTCAAAATTTTGCATGGTCCACGAGCTAGGTAAAAATTATGGCGTTCGTATTCATAACGAGAAATCTGTGTTTGCTCTTTCAAAATTTTCTCTTTTTTTATCAGTTGGCAAAGGCCCTCAGTGGCGGCGCTCCGAGCGTTGAGATAGTAATTTCATGTCAATTAGTAGAAAAGTTCCATGGTGTAATTCTTGCTGTAAAACTTTTCACCAGCGGGTTGAAAATTTTCATTTACCTCTTAGTTGTCAAAAATTTGCAATCCGGAGTACTTTTCTATCAATTGGCACATGTATACCATTTTATGTGGAATTATTCAATAAATTTCGTTTTACACTATACTTTTTGAAACTGTTTGGAGTTAATTATTTTTTGTTTCTCAAAAGCAACTCTGCTTGCTTAGAAAGCGTGTGTACCAATAATTTCACCCCTGGCATATTCATCCCCGAGGAAGGCAGTCACCAAATTCACCCAAGGTTGTTTACTGGTTATATTGTGCTGTGAATACGTACATGTATAAAAAAGGATATAACAAAAATTTGTGAAACAAATACCAACACATAAGTATTTTCGCAATGAATGCGTTTAAAAATATACTTTTCATAAAAACACGCTTTACGCTCTTGTCTTTAGAACGGGATCTTAGCCTGTGGACAAAAACATCGACTTACATATACCAACGCGCTAAATAGGCCAAATACACCGCACAAACTGCTGTTAAAATCTCCTTTTCTCATTTCCTCTACACTGAGAGAAAAATCAACAAGAAATTGGTTAATATTACCAAATTCAAACTTGGAAAGGAATCAGCGTGGTTTTTGGTTAATACTAACAATGCCTTGGTTGATATTTTCAACAATGATTTGGTAATATTAACCAAAATTTTGTTTACATTAGTAGTAGTAGTTGCGCGTAAAAATTTAGGAAATCGCCATTGGCTGTTTTTAGCGAATTTTTCCTTTCAAATAAATTTTTTCCAATTATAAAAATATACAAAGCTAATGAACTGCGTGATAAACTTGACTTAAGAAGCATATTAAAAGACTGTCAAAAATATTTAATCACCCCAATCGAAGGACTTTTCAAACGATTACCTAGTCAATTAAATACTTTTAAAAAAGGTTTGATTTTGTCGCCAGAAAAGTGTGTGAACCACAAGGGGCGAGTTTCAGGGACCTGCCAATTCACTATTTGACTTTGAAGGAAAGAAAAGCAGCGGAAACTGAGAATTTAAATCTTTTAACTTTCCCATGGAATAACTTTTTTCGGAACCATTCTATCCGACTCTGAAGAATTTTGGATAATTGCTTACGGAGTGAAAACCGAAACAGGCAATAAAATGTTTGGAAATATAAGTGAATTCATGTTATTATCCTTGCCGCACTCACTTGCTTTGTTGAACACGTTTTTCCGTAATGAAATCTAAAAAACTAAGATTCGAAATAGGATGAGGTTGGAAAGCCTTAATTCAGTAGTTCGAATGAAGTGTTATATGAAGGCTAATTGTTTCTGCTGCAAAACAGTATGTTATCGACGTTGAATAGCTCAATATATGACAACAACAGAAATGTAAATAATTCAGACACTATAGGCGATTTTGAAGAAATTGTGGAAGTAGCTGACCTCGCCTTATTATAGGTTTATGGCTACTGTACACAAGTACACGCCGAGTTCTTAAAAGCGGATTGTGCGATTAATCAATTAATATGAGTTATAATAAATTTATTAATTGCGCAGTCCTATTGGGAAATGCATTAATACAAATATTTTTTTAAATTATGACTATTTTTAAATAAAATTGTCTCTACGTCACTCTCATTTGAGTGATTTGTGTTATTTATTATTACCCTGAAGACATTATATTCGTTTTTGGTTTTAAAAACTTTATTATAACAAGATCTCATTTTTAAAATTAAGGATTTGTTAAATCGATTTCATGAATTTTATTTAAAAAAAAAATGGCGATTTTTGGCGATTTTTTCAGAAATTGCGCTTTTTTTAACAATCTGGACACTTTGATAATAACCCAAAAAATTTGCAAGAGAGCAGTGAACCGAGAGCTTAATAACACGGGAGAGCTGCAAATTCTTGCTAGTGAAATTTTTACTAGCGGAAGAAGAACAAGAACAAATGTTAAAAGTCGCCATTTGTGGAATTGGTTTAGCACAAACAAAAGTAAAATGAGTGGAAATCAAAATATTAATGATGTACTGGACTGTGTAAGTGCTTGTGTGTAAAGCAAAGAGTTTAAAACTGATTTAAAAAATGTTAACAGCAGAATGTCAAAACGGTGCAACAACTATTCACTTGCAAGTTTTATCTAGTTATGTGTTCAGTAACTTTATCTGCTAGTTTTCTCTTCTTCCCAATTATGAATAAAATCGGCTGTGATAGAGGTTTGAAACTCTCGATAGTCAACTAGTACTATCGATAGTTTAAGCTTTTTTGAGAAAAACTATCACTACTCATCGATAGGGGCAACAAAATAAAACTATCGATAGTACCATCGATAGTTTGACAACCCTAGCCCTTAGACTATGTTTAAACAGGCCAATTAGCTGAGACAGTTAAGCTTTAAATTGCGGAATTGAGTTTGGTACAATCGTACCTTAATTTTGTTTGAAAGTGCATTCGGTAAAAACACACAATTTTAGGTACAGGACAATAACTTCTCAGGAAAGTTCTTATTTTTATTGACATTTCAATGCATTTTCTGTTGCGGGCAACAATACCTTCCCTTCTTTGTGAAGGGGCATAAAAATGATACAAAAAGGTGGTCAAAGTAACGCAACTGTAGTTGATTTCGCCCGATAGACGGAAAATATTTATTTTTAAACGTCAGATCGGAGAACTGGGATGAAAGTGATTCACCTTTTCTACAACATAGTTTTGTCTCGCGCTGCTCGAAGAGATTCTTTTCATAGCCAAAATTTGTCTAATGTGAATATAGAAGTTGATGTGGTATCGAAAGGAATTGTTATCCTCATATCTTCTTTATATAGAAATACATATTTACTTTTTAGGTACATCTATCTACTTTTAAATAAAGTTTTCCGTAAACTAGGTACAATTTTATAATTAAATTTTCCATCCCTGATGGAATATCAGCTGTAAAAAAGGACCAGAAATAAAAAGCTGATTGCTCTTTGTTCAATAAACATACCTCCAAGTCAAAATTAAACATATCTAGCAGGGTTGCATTAAGAATCTGACACAAATTAATTGCCAATTTATTATTAATTGACAGTTAATAATTTGAACTTTTGTATGATAAATTGTGTAAAAATTAAAATTAAATTTAAATTAAAAATGTTTATAAGTGAATTATATTTTTATTAATCATATGGTTTGAGTCATATTTGTTTGAGAAAAATACACCGTAGTAGTTTTAAAATTTCAAAATTACATTTCTCGACTGAAAAATAAGTTATTTGAGCTAACTCGACGGCACACAGTGTGCTTTTTTAACACTTCATGCCAAATAATCGTAGCGTTTTCGACAGAAGCAATATTTTGATATGAAACAAAATGGCTTTGATAGCTAATGTAATTCAATTTCAAGGAAAAATATTGCCATTGAGCCACAATCACTTCTTGACCTTAAAATTAAAATTGGTCAAAAATAGTGTTCTTCGAAAAAAAAACATGCAAAATCCAACGGATATATAAAAAAAACATTTTTTGTATATTTTACTATACTAATATTATAGATTTTGAGACGAGAAACACGATTCCACTGTTTAAAAACGAAAAATAATGTCAACCCCTCAATTTGAAAAATGCATTATATATTGCATTTTTTATGATTTGCATGCAGCTGTGCATCCTTCACATAATTTTATATGCCTCGAACAACAAGTGAGTTTTAGTGCTATTTAAGACCTTTAATTTAAGCCAAGGTAAAAGTCTCCAGACCCTTTGAGAGCTAAATTATTACAATTCTGAAGTTAAACTTCAAAATTTCATTCGACATTTTACGCAATTTTTTTCTAATTTTGGAGTAAACACGAGTACAGCAGTTTCGAAGTTTGGTTTAAAATTTTTATAACTTGGCTCTCAGAGGGCCTAGAGGCTCTAATTAAAGATCTTGAATTCCACTTTTGTTCGAGGGATATAAAATTGAGTGAAGGATGCACAGCTGCATGCAAATAGAACAAAATGCAATATGCAATAAATAACGCATTTTTTAAATTAACGTGTTAACATTTTTTTTCGAATTTTTAACAGTGGAATCGTGTTGCTCGTCTCAAAATCTATAATACTAGTATAATAAAAAATACATAAACTCCTTGTTTTGGAATAAATCCCGTGGATTTTGCATGTTTTTTTTTCGAAGAACACAACTCTTGACCAATTTTTTTAAAGTCAAGTGGTAATTGTGGCTCAATGGCCAAAATTGAAAGGGGGGGGAGGTGTAATTTCCCAAATCAAACCCCCCCTATATTCGGCCCTGCGTCATGGTCACATTATAAACGATTTGAATTTTCGCAAAAATAACGTAAGTGACATAGAAGATAGTAGCGACACTATATAATCTATACTAATTATAATTATAATATATATAATATATACTAATTATAATTAGTATATTATTATAATTATAAATCAAGAAGTCCCTTTTTTTGTAACAGGTAATCTAGCGAACGGCTGGTCCGATTTTCATGACATTTTGAATATAAATAGCCTTTAGCAACCACCATGTTTTAGGCAAAAAAATTACTTTTTTCCGCTAGGTGGACCAGGGACCGATCTATTCGAAATATCTTATTATGGTCCGATTTGCTTAAGATTTGGTACGTAGGTAGCTATTTACCTAGATTAGCATACAGGATCCTTTTTTCCGGGAAGTGGACCAGGGACCGATCTATTCGAAAAAATTGTATTTATTTTCCGATTTGCACAAAATTCGGTACGCGGGTAGCTTTTTGCCTGGATTGGCATAAAGGATCCTTTTTTCCGGGAAGTGGACCAGGAACCGATCTATTCAAACAAATCGTATTTATGATAATATTTGCTTAAAATTTGGTATGTATTCCGCGAAGTGAACCAGGGACCGATCTATTCGAAAAAATAGTATTTATGGTTCGATTTGATTAAAATTTCGTACGTAGGTAGCTTTTTGCCTGGATAAGCTTATAGGATCCTGTTTTCCAATTTTCATTCATTGTCGAATATAAATAGCTTTGAGCCACCACCATATCAAGGGGCAAATTCGTCACTAGGAAAGTTTTTTTCCGCCAATCAGAAACAACGGATACAGCGAAAAATGTATTCATCAGTTCGTTTTCATATATAATGTAATTCATATATTCCAAGAAAAGATTTTACTTCATAAGATATTCTTTTGTTCCCAATAAACCAGTATGTGTGCTTCGGGTGTAGGTTAGCGTGAGCCGAAAATCCGCTTTTTTAGAATTTTGATTGGTAATAGCAAAAATATGGTTCATTACACTGGGAGACAAATGGTAGGGGTCAGTGATCGGGAAGGGTTCAAACTACCGGGGAAAGTTATATCGGTAAAAAAGAAGTTATACGTGTCCCGGCGTTTCGCTGGGTCACGTCTAGGAATCGAGATATATCGATTTGAAGTTAGTAACTATCATATAGGGGAAATTGTCACCTCCGGTGGTCTTTTTTTTGACATAACTCGAGAATCGATAGTCCAATTTTGCTCAAACAAATTTAAAAAAATTAAAAATTACAATTCCTTTAATCTGTTCATATAACGTTTTTCTATATAATCAACAGTTTTGCCGGTAAAAATAAATGTATGAAGAAAAAAAAATATTTTTTGCCTAAAATATTAAATTTTTTTATTTTTTAAATTCATAAAAAATCCAAAACGGAAAAAAGGCAAGTCGTATTACTTTCACGCAAAGTCACATAACCTTTAAGCAAAATGAGACATAGATCATGAAAATCGATGGACGCGTTTCGCTTTTATTCACAATTAAGTGAAGGTATCTCATTCTCAAGGTGACAATTTCCCCTATATGATAGTTACTAACTTCAAATCGATATATCTCGATTCCTAGACGTGACCCAGCGAGACGCCGGGCGACGTATAACTTGTTTTTGACCGATATAACATTTCCCGTTGGTTTCATCCCATCCAGATTTTGACTGTCGCATAGTGTTATGATCTAAAAACAATCTGTGTGAAGATGACAATTTTTGGTCAATATTTTAGGCTCGCCCAAGTCCATCAAAGTTCAAGTGAAAAAAAAAATTCTTAGCTTACTCCGATTCGCTACAAAAAGGGTTCATATACCAAATTATATAGGACTAATACTTTCGAAGATACTTGCAATTTTAGTAAAAAACTTATCTATACTAATTATATAAAGGGAAGTCCCTTTTTTGTAACGCGAACGGCTTTACCGATTTTCATGAAATTTTGTACGTAAATAGCTTTCAGCAACCACCGTGTCATAGGCAAAAAAATTAACTTTTTTCCGGTAGGTGCACCAGAGACCGATCTACTCGAAAAAATGTTATTTATGGTCCGATTTGCTTGAAATTGGGTGCGTAGGTAAGTTTTTGCCTAGTTTAGCATAGGATCCTTTTTTGCGGTAATTGGACCAGGGACCGATCTATTTGAAAGAGTCGTATTTATGGCCCGATTTGGTTGGAATTTGGTACGTAGGTAGCTTTTTGCCTCGATTAACATAGAGGATACTTTCTTCCGGTAGGTGGACCAGGGACCGATCTATTGGAAAAAATCGTATTTATCGTCCGATTTGCTTAAAATTTGGTAGGTTTTTGCCTAGTTTAGCATAGGATCCTTTTTTGCGGTAATTGGACCAGGGACCGATCTATTGGAAAAAATCGTATTTATCGTCCGATTTGCTTAAAATTTGGTAGGTTTTTGCCTAGATTAGCATATTGGATTCTTTTTTTACGGTAAGTGGACCAGGGACAGATCTATTTGAAACAATTGTATTTATGGTCAGATTTGCTTGAAGTTTAGTAAATACGTATGTAGGTAGCTTTTTGCCTCGATTAACATATAGGGTATTTTTTCAGGTAGGTGGACCAGGGACCGATCTATTCGAAAAAAATCTTCTTTATTGTTCGATTTGCTTGAAATTCGGCACGCAGGTAGCTTTTTGCCGAGATTAGCATATAAGATCCTTTTTTCCGGAAGGTTGACCAGGGACCGATTTATTCGAAAAATTCTTATTTATGCTCCGATTTGCTTCAAATATGGCACGCAAGTAGCTTTTTGCTGAGATTAGCATATAATACTCTTTTTTGCGGAAGGTTGACCAGGGACTGATCTGTTCGAAAAAATGTTATTTATGGTCCGA
The DNA here is from genome assembly GCF_001687245.7 of Rhagoletis zephyria. Classification (NCBI taxonomy): domain Eukaryota; kingdom Metazoa; phylum Arthropoda; class Insecta; order Diptera; family Tephritidae; genus Rhagoletis; species Rhagoletis zephyria. Next base: position 9,589 of record NW_016162458.1, on the reverse strand, counting down.
TTTATCTACTATTCGGAAAATTTTTACATATGGTTTTTCTTGAAATTCGGTACACGTATTATAGATATACATAGAATAGAATTGAATGATTGTTTTACAGTTGGAAAGGTGTTTAAAGGCGTTCCGCGTTCGCGCGCCGCCCCGCGCCACCCGCCACGTCGCGTCGTGTCCCCTGGCCCCCTCCTCTCCTTTCGCAATTATGCACTGGTGGAATTATAACCGTTTAGAAAAAATAATGATAAGAAAATGACACTAGTTCACTTCTGAAACTGCTTTTTAATGTCTAAGTAATGGGAATTATTGCATGTGCTGTTATTGCATGCACCCCACCCATGGTGGAATTATACCAAGTGAAGTAATATTAGAGTGAAAAGAATGATTTTGGCACTGCCTTATTTGAAAATTTGCCTATAAAATGTGAGTACAAGGCAGCCGAATATCAGAAAATAATGCTAGACAGCTGTTTTGTTACTTCACCTGTTTATTGCGCCATTCATCCCACCTGCTTGTAGGTAAAATTTTACATATTTTTACATAATTATTTCGTACCACATGTTCGATTCGTCTTCGTAAACGAAATCCGCAGTTCGGAAATAGTGAAGCAAGTGATGACAATGCAGAAATTTTAACTGAAGTTAAAACTCAAAACAATATTCTCTGTGTTTTATGCTGCGTTCCGTGCAAACATTTTAAAGTTTTCCAGCAATATTTTCAGCATATAGAAGCATGCAGACAAAATTCATAGAAAAATGCTATGTCCGATTTGCCGAGCAGTTGTTAAAGACGACGCTTTCCCCACATTTTGTTTGTTTCATATGAATTATATCACATTTTTTGTTTAATTGTATTTTTGGAATAAACAAAGTTTTTTTTCCTTCTGTCAGTAAACTCTTTTTGTTGCAAATAGTATAAATAAGCAATGGGAATTAAGGCAACATTTGTTTTATTTGCAACCTTTGTTGAAATCAATCGGAGATACCAGGCGTCAAAGTAGTCAAGTTACCACCGTTAAATCTACTACCATAACCATTGCGGTCCTTCATTTGCTGTGACTAAACAGAATAAAGAAAATTCTTGATGAATGCCTACAAAGAAAATTGTAAGGCATTTATGATATTTTGTCTGAAGAAAGTCTATGTATATTGGATTTCTGTAGTCCAATGATACTCCCCCATCTTGAAATTACCTCCGGTCTCATGGACACAGGATACAGATTAAAGGACGATTCATCATCGTACCGGATCATTGTTGCCGCAAGAAGAATATTAACGGGAAATATAACTACCATTTTCTACTACAAAAATGTGTAGAACAGGCGTATAAAAATCGATAAATGTGAAGTAAATACGTATCGTCACCCGTATGCCAGAAGCATGAACTTGGAAATTCACCAATTATTAGTTATTGGGTTGACTTGATTAACTTTCGGATGTTCTATGTTATACCAAAACCCAGAATACCATGCGTACATGGAAACAACATATTGCACAATTGCAATTACATGAATGTAGAGTTAAGTCTTGTAAACAAATCCTTCAAACATGATTTCCCAAAATTTTCATTGGGCGTTCTAAGACGTAGCAGTTGTCTAACTGTTAACGGTTTGTCTTAGAAACGCATAGTTGAGTAGTTTTGATCAGCTCAACAGTTGGCAACTTTCCGCCGTTTTTTCCATCGCAAATTTTTTTCGCTACCTGAACTCAACGTATGGTGCTTAACCTAAACAGCTGATAGAAAGGACTGCAAACGAATTTATTCAATTTTATATTACTAATGTGATAAAGTAACTACAAATTTTAAAATAATACTAAGTTTCTAAATTTACGTCTATTAAGATATTTGCTTTATAATTATACACTGTTTAATTCATTATAACATTGAACGATTTTTTCAACGCGGCGGCGGAAGTCAACGTTGAATTGGAAATACTATTGGCGCAACTACCTATTGCAATTTCATTTGTTTACATTTATTAGCTGTTCATTTGACACAAGAATGGTAGAAAAGAAGATTGCGCCCTGAGCCTTGCTGTGACCATGATTCAATAATGAAAGGTTTTGCAAGAAAAACTTTCTCTCGCTCTAATTTTATCAATGACACTCCCACCCTACTCCTAAAAACAAAAACAGTGATATTTCTTTACCAAATTTCTTTGCAACTTTTAAGAACATATTTAAATTGTTAGTAGGGAAATTTTTGCTTTTTAAATTTGAACAAATTTTTGTTCTTCATTCGCTGGCGCCAACAAGACAAAATGGGTGAGAATCGTTGGACTACAGAAATTCAATGTAGGCTAGAGAGACGAAATTCCCTTAAATGCCGAAATGCATTTGTCGATATTCGTGGAGACCTCTTGATTCTGCCAAGTCGCTGTAAAGTAAAGCGTGCAATGGTTTTGGTAAATGAGCCAACGAAGATACTTAGGTATTGTCCTCCACAACACAATCCTGGTGTCTCCGAATGAGATTTTGACGCAATATAACATTGCCAAACCGCATCCATAGGCCCAATCGTCACACGACAGCTCGGTTTAGTCAATGGCGCGATGTAATTGCACACTTAAAAGGTGTCCGCACGAGGAGAATGTTGGCTGGAGACCAACTTTGTTGAAAGCGATTAGTTGAAAGGCCGTTCAACCAAAAGTTGAACAATGCAAACGCGTTTTTATGGCGAATATTTTGATATTTTTTTAAATTTTGATATTTTTAGTCATTAAAATTTTTTTTTCGTGCAACCCGGCCTGAGTTGAACGCAAAAGTTGCCTGAAAAATCGCCTCGTGCGAAAGCCCCATTACGCCACTTCTCATTTGACGATGTAAATCACGTTCCCTATCTCAGTCGTTCAGTATCTGCATAATCTTTTTATTCTTCCTGAGTTCGTCCGGCACGAATCGCCAATTGCGGCTGTGTAAGCCAGTGTTGAATATTCTCCCCAGAACATTAAAAGTGCGACATCAAAGAATGCGAATTACCATATTCGAAACAATCGAGCCACAACCGCGAAAGAAACGTAAGCTCCGAATTTTTTTATTTGCCATTTTTTTTTAAATAAATATTGCATATTTTCCACAAACAAATAGCTCCTCATATCCATTATCTGGCAAACAAATACAACAAAAAAAAAGCTGAAAGTGGACCATCCATTCTCGAGTTATGCGCAATCTGACGTACGCAAGTTTGGTATATACATAGAAATATTTATTTTTAATAACAATCGGGAGTTATATTCGATGTAAATAAGCTTGTTTAAATTAAATAATTAAATCAAATTTGTTTTTCTTTTAAAATACCACCATTCACTATTAATAATAATAATAATAATAATAATAATAATAATAATAATAATAGATTGGCGCTTACACATATGTTAGTGTTTGGCCGAGCTTCTCCTCTGATTTGTGGCGCGCGCCTTGATGTTGTCACAAAAAGCGAAGGGACCTACAGTTTTACGCCGACTCCGAACGGCGATTGTATTTTTATGAGAAGCTGTTTTTCATGGCAGAAATACACTCGGAGGTTTGCCATTGCCTGCCGAGGGATGACCGCTGTTAAGAAAAAACCTTTTCTTTTTTATTTATTTATTTTTTTTTTGCGATGTTGCTTTGACCAGGGCTTGAGTCCAGGTGCTGATGAGTGAAAGCGCGCACTGCTTACCACTACACCACAGCAGCCGACTATTAGCCATTCACTATTATCCACACCTTTTTATGGAATTAACTCCCATTGTAGGAAGTGTGATTGAATTCTTCCCGTTTTTCTCCTGCTTCCATAAACCATCCCTGTGGGTGAGAGTATCAAATTTTAGAAAAAAGCTACTTACTATACCTTTAATAATTGAATCATGGCTGTGACGTCATGAACGAAACAGTACGAATAGCAGACATAGAAGAAATGGCAAAATCCCCTACAAATGATAAACAAAATAGCGAACATTCACGTGAAATTGTGAAATAAACAATATATATTAGTTTATTATAAGAAATGAGAAAAAGTTAAGAAAATGTGCCAAGCATATATGTTATGACAATAAACCTACAGATGCCTAATTGGAAAAGCTGTGGATCAAAATATCTAAATAAAATCGAATTATACCAGAATTATATTGCTGAATATCAAAAAGGAATTAATGAATAATAAAAACTAAATTACAATTTTAGTGAATAGTTCTTGCAAATAATGCTATTTTGTGGTTGAAAGGACTTCATCGCCGGCGGGAACTAATCAAATTCTGTGCCAAATCCAAAGCAAACGGAAAGGCAAAATAGTTGTTCATCAAAGATTTGTCTGAAATATCGTTATTGAAACTCGCCACTGAACACTAAATTTGTAAGAATCACCTTTTTCACTTAATTGTTAGTTTGTGGCTCTTTGTGGTAAATGTTCTTAAGCGAAACACGTCACCTCAAAGAAGCTGGTTGTCAAACTCAAACCAAGAAAGATAGCGGAACGTTGAGGGCGTAATCTTCTTTTCTATCATTCTTGGATTTGACAGCATATTCATAAAGCCGTTTCTAATACGTAACTGTTGGGTTCAACAGTTGAGCTAAACAGCTACGTCTTCTGAACGCGCCCATTTTTATACATGCATCCATGTTTCTGGAATGCGGGGGAAGATTTGCCGATTTGCTTTACAAAAATTATTTAAAAAGCAGACGTCTCAGCAAACCGGTTAATCGTTTCTGCATTTATTTCACATTGATTCTCTAGAACAAATTTTCAATATATGCTTAAGATTCATAAACCTAAAGGTAAATTTTAGAAGAAATTAAACCGACAATTTATTAAAACTAGTAGTAACCCCCGAAATTCAGGTGAGAATTCAGTAATGAAATACTTACTGATATTAAGAATTTGAACTTAAGTAGATAATAAAACGTAATATTCATGAATATACTTTAGTATTTAGCTCAAGATTCATTTAAATAACTTCGTGAAAGACAATAATTAATCTTTTATTGATAGAGACCTAATAATTATAACACTGTGAGACAAATGGTAGGGGTCAGTGATCGGGAAGGGTTCAAACTACCGGGGAAAGTTATATCGGTAAAAAAGAAGTTATACGTGTCCCGGCGTTTCGCTGGGTCACGTCTAGGAATCGAGATATATCGATTTGAAGTTAGTAACTATCATATAGGGGAAATTGTCACCTTTGGTGGTCTTTTTTTTGGCATAACTCGAGAACCACTAGTCCGATTTTGCCCAAACAAATTTAAAAAAATTAAAAATTACAATTCCTTTAATCTGTTCATATAACGTTTTTCTATATAATCAACAGTTTTGCCGGTAAAAATAAATGTATGAAAAAAAAAATATTTTTTGCCTAAAATATTAAATTTTTTTATTTTTTAAATTCATAAAAAATCCAATACGGAAAAAAGGCAAGTCGTATTACTTTCACGCAAAGTCACATAACCTTTAAGCAAAATGAGACATAGATCATGAAAATCGATGGACGCGTTTCGCTTTTATTCACAATTAAGTGGAGGTATCTCATTTTGACAAGAATATTTCCCCTATATGATAGTTACTAACTTCAAATCGATATATCTCGATTCCTAGACGTGACCCAGCGAAACGCCGTGCCACGTATAACTTGTTTTTGACCGATATAACATTTCCCGTTGGTTTCATCCCATCCCGATTTTGACTGTCGCATAGTGTAATACACGTATGTTAGTGTTTGGCCGAGCTTCTCCTCCGATTTGTGGCGTGTGCCTTGATGTTGTCACACAAAGCGGAGGGACCTACAGTTTTACGCCGACTCCGAACGGCGATTGTATTTTTATGAGAAGCTGTTTTTCATGGCAGAAATACACTCGGAGGTTTGCCATTGCCTGCCGAGGGACGACCGCTGTTAAGAAAAAACCTTTTTTCTATATTTTTTGCGGTGTTGCTTTGACCAGGGTTTGAACCCAGGTGCTGATGAGTGAAAGCGGGCACTGATTACCACTACACCACAGCGGCCGACAACCTAGAGACCTAATAACCCAGGATAATTTTTAAGTTCTTAAAGGACCTTTCTCAACTCAAAGCTTCGTACAGTGGGCCGTAAGAAAAAGTAATCTTAAATGTAAAGTCCAACCTTTCACAATATCTGTCCAAGGGCTTTACTAGTCGTAATCTGCAACGCAATAATCACGGAAAATTTATGAAAGGAATTTAATATCACACTTTTAAACTAAAGCTTTCGGTACAAAAATTCAACCACTGATTCTAAAAATTTTAGAATATGTATACAGACTAATTTGGATCGTTCATTCATTCAAAAATCACATTAAAAAATATTTAAAGCTTTGAATTTTAGGGTCATTCAGGGCCCTTTGAATTTCTCAGCTATTTTTATTTTTTGCTTTCGCGAAATATATTTCAAAACTATAAATAATACCTAATACCTTTTCCGAATCTCAATACCACGGAAGTTAGTTAGTTAGTTAGTTAGTTAATTTTCTCGGTGTACTACATAGAACCAGCATCTACCAAACGCAATTGAAATTACTAGCATACCAAATCTTAGCAATGGCAATGCTGACTCTTGTATGCACAAGATCGTAAATGACGCGTTGGGTGTTTCTTTCAATGCTGATAACATAGAAAAATGTTTTGTAAGGAGAGTAAAACCTAAGAACGCAGGTACATCTACTCGCGATATTCTCTGCGTTCATTTCTCTTCCCTGGACTTAAAAAAGAAGAAAATGATTGCCAAAAGAAATGCAAAGTTAACATCAGAGCTTTTTAATGACAGTAAACGGAATATTTATATAAATGATTCTCTTACTAAGTACAATAGAGCGTTGTTTATGGCGGCAAAGGGGGCAAAAAAGGAAAAAAGTATAAGTATCTGTGGTTTAGCAACTGCAACATAATGATGAAAAAGGCTGATGATGATAGGGCCGTCGTTGTAAGAAGTTTTGAAGATCTGTCAAATTTGAAATGATCCTAAATCACCTTATTAATAACGATAGCCTTAGCAATATCAGCCTTATTAATAACCCCACCTTAATTTCCAAAGATGCCTTTTTTGTTGTCCATCAAAATATACGGAGTTTAAGGCAAAATTTCGACTTGCTAGTTTGTAACATTGAAGTTTTTCTAAACCTTCCAGATTTTATTTTTTTATCTGAAATTTTATCTACGGTTATGAAAAAGATCAATATAAAATACCGTGTTACAATTTTTATGCAAACACAAACGAATCCCATGCAGCAGGAGGCGTTGGAGTTTTCGTGCGTGATGCTTACGACTGCACTCTTTTAAATCACAATTTAATAAGTGCAGATGTTTTAAAAATATCTTGCAGTATTAATGGATTGCAAACGAGTTTTTTATGCGTTTATAGATTTCATTCAGAATCCTTTTGCACGTTTTTGGAAGAATTTTCAATTCTGTTGAGGAATGAGGACGCTGAAAATTTGGTTGTTCTTGGTGATTTTAATGTCGATATTATGTATTATTCTGTCTTTTCGGATAATTACCTTGTTGCTATGGCTAATCAAGGACTGTCTTTGTGTTTAAAACAACCCACCAGGCCAACTTCTGAAACTTGCATTGATCATGTCTTCTGCCGCTTTAAGCATTTCCCACAGAACTTTTGTTATGGTTTAAACCTTAATTTGCGTATTACCGATCACACAATGACAGGTATACAGATAAATAAATTACATAATAAAAAAATTCAGAAAAAAAATTTACCTTCACATTTAACTAAAATAAATTATACTTTTTTAAATGAAAGATTACGTTATGAAACGTGGGAAGAAGTTTATAACGAAGGCGACGTTTCGAAAGCATACACGATTTTTATTAATAAATTAAAATCCCATTTGTGTTTCAGCAGCCATTCCTTTACTATAAGAAAACGTGATATAAATCTCAAACCTTGGATTAATCGTCCTCTCGTGAAGAAAATATTCCTTAAAAATAAATTAAATAAGAAGTACATTAAGCATCCCAAAAATATCAAGCTTTGTTCTCGGTATGTAAAACTTTGCAAAGAAACAAACAAAGCGATTCGATTACGGCGAGATTCCTATTTTCGTAATAAGATATACGCTTCACAAGGCAATACTAAAAAAGATTGGCAAGTTATAAACAGTCTGATCAACCGAGGCTCAGAAGAAAGTTCTGCCGTAGTTACCCTGCGAAAGGGAAATACTGAAATTGTGGAACCCACAGCTGTCGCGAATGAATTTAACGCTCATTTCACTACATTAAGTGAAAGTGTCCCTCTCTCATGCAAATGTTTATCAGCACCAGAGAGTTATTCTAATAGAAGTAGCTTTCTATTTGAGCATATATCTGGGTTTGAACTACTAAAAATAATAAATTCCTTAAAAAATTCAGACTCTTCTGGCGATGACGGTATTTCAAATACTGTACTTAAACATATTGGAATTAATGTGGCAGATATTTTGAAACACCTTTTTAATGTTAGCGTTACAACAGGAATTTTCCCGGATGAATTAAAATGTGCAGTAGTGATTCCACTCTTTAAAAAGGGTAATAATAAAGACGTAAATAACTATAGGCCTATATCCCTGCTGTCATCCATCTCCAAAATTTTTGAAAAGGCAATTAAAGTTAGAGTTTTATCTTATCTTGAGAAATTAAATTTCTTTAGCTCCATGCAGTTTGGATTTCGGACTGGGCTCTCAACTGAGGATGCTCTTTTAAACTTTAGTTCCTTTATTTATAAAGAAATGGACTGTAAGAAAAGTTGTGGTTCTTTATTTGTAGATATTACCAAGGCGTTTGATATGATCTATAGACAGATTCTTGCAGATAAGTTATACTCCTTGGGTTTTCGAGGGTTCTCTCACAGTTGGTTCCAGTCTTATTTATCGAATAAAACTCAAAAAGTCACAATATCTGGTAACCTTAGTGGCAAGAAGACAATTCACCTAGGTGTCCCACAAGGCTCAGTTCTTGGTCCTATACTGTTTTAAATCTACATAAACTCCATTTTCTCCTTACCTTTCGTGGGGAAGGTTACAGCTTTTGCAGATGACTTGGCAATCGCCTATAGCGCTCCAAATAACTTCGAGCTAGTATCTGGGATAAATCATGATATACACCTATTGAGGAGTTGGTTTGCAGTTCATAAACTGATCGTTAGTAGCAAACCAAAGCTTATGTTTTTTAGCTTAACGTTAAAAGAACCACCAAATGCAGACATTATGTTTCATTCTACGGATTGTAGTAAACACTGTCTTCATATACACAATTGTCCTTTGGACATCTCTAAAGTTACTTTCAACTCGAACCAAAGATGCAGTGCAAATTGTTTTAAAATTGAGGTAGTGGATAACTTTAAATATCTTGGTATTGTGGTTGACAGCCATCTCAGCTGGTCAGAGCACATTCTGTCTCTGAAACAGTATTTTCTTTCAATTGTTCGCTACTTCTATCGTCTTCTGAAATGTAGTTCCAACTCCTTGCTACAAATGATCTACTATGCTCTATTTCATTCCAAACTGCAATATGGTATAAGCTGCTGGGGAGGTGCCTCTGCATGTAAATTAACACCTCTTTTGATCTTGTAGAAGAATGTTATTAGAAAAATATTCAAGGCAAAATCTCGTGAGCATTC
>NW_016162457.1:32008-43019 GCF_001687245.7 Rhagoletis zephyria | reverse complement strand
AACTGTTGAAGTAATAAGCGAAACGAAATAGTAACGTACAATATAGTTTGTTTTCGTACAATTTTAGAAGGAATTTCGAGTATGTCAACAAAAATTGTAAAATTATAATTTTTGTTTAGCAAATCATTGTCGTCTTGCAATCTATGTATGTTTTTTTTTATTTGGTGGCACACAAGTTTCATTACTCTATTGGTTCGTTTTGGGAAGAAGAACATTTTNGAAGAACATTTTATTAGTTTAATGTTAAAATTTTGAAGTAACTACATATATATAAAAATTTCTAAACTCGCTGAGTTATAGCTGGTCAAAGTCAACATTTTTTCGAATTTTTGCGATTTAAAAAATATCAATTTTTTCGACGTCAATTTTTTATTGTTTTTTAATTTCGAAGTTTTTGTGGATTTCCAAATTTTGTGCGTAGAACCATGATAAAAATATAGTAAGGTAGAACCGCTGAGAGTCACTTTTAAATTTCTTGACGTTTCCAAACAATTTAATTTTTAAATTTACTCACAAACTCACACACACATTTTCATTTTCAATCTCAAGCAACAACAATTTCGTAGAATTTAAATTTTTTATTTTCACTTTTATATGATTTTAAAATGTTGGCAAACTTCAAAAAAAAATCATGGCCGACAAACTGAGGGAACGGTTATACCTTGCTATGTTTTTATCATGCGTAGAACAAAATAAGGCGTGTCCCATCATGTTGACATTTTAAAAAAATGATCAATTAGCCTTTAAAATAAAGAACAAAATAAATTTTAAGAAAAATAAATAAATTCAAAGCACATTATTTAAAAAAAAAAAAAAAAACAAGGACGACAAAATTCCAGCAACTTGTATGCGTTACTGAATCAAATACCCATGGATAGGAGCCACTCGGTGAACGTCTCCGACAGCGGTTTAAGAACCCTATAAATTTTAAGTGTGAAAAATTCAAATGTCTCTTTCAACGCGCAGGCATTTTTTCTCGTGGCCACAAAAAAAATTTATTTACGATAACAAAAGTGTCAACACAAAGGCCAAATCGAAAGTTAAATAACAAATGAAAAGGCAGAAATTTTAATGAAATAAAAAAAAAAATGTGATAAAAAAACACGAATCGCAATTAAAAGTAACGCAACAACTGTCAAACACCAGTAAACTTCAACATTTGACGACAAAGGCGACGACGAGGCGTTTTGTCACCAACGCAAAGGCCTAAGAAAGCAAAGCCAGCTTACAAAAAAAAAGCTTGTAAAAATAACGCAAGCAGCAGAAATGCAAACAAACGAACAGACAGACAGACAGACAGACAGACAGACGATAAAGTAACAGCATAAGTAAACAAAGAAAAAGTAATTATATGCAAGTACATATGTATGCATAAAGAAGTAGGAGCGAGAAAGTAATGAAAAAGTTTAAAATAGAAGAAAAAATAATGAATGCTGCTCGACGCCAATGGCGAAATGTTGATGATGCTGCAGCGTTGCAACACTCGGCGCTGGTGTTGCCATCACTGTTCTATGCTGCAATTGCAATCATTCAACACAAATAATTGTTGGTCCATTTGCCTTGCTTTAGTTTGTCATTGAGCTCTTTTCCACTTTATTTGCTTGCACTTTTTTTTGTTGCATCTTTTCTTTTTTTTTTTTTCTGCTAAGTTGCATTTGGAGTTTGTTGCCAGCAGTGCAAATGTTAGCGAGTAACAACGCTCTTTCTTTTTGAGTAGCTTGAGCGCTGCGGCGGCGGCAACTGTCACAGAAAGTGTTGTCATTCTGAGCAAAAGACAATCCAATGTAACAAATGTGTAAGTGACAGTGAGACAGTGGGACGGCAAAGTGAGTTATGCCGAACAAGTGTGCTTTAACAAGAACAAGAATTAGTGGAACAGAACTTAGAAGACGGAGAATATGTTCAAGCCATTTTATTTTGCAACAATGTCACACAGCACAATTTTCTTCGAATGTTTTCTCAAATGCAAATAGAGCAGAGAAAATATATATATATATTTCATGTGAAGAGTAATGGTCAGACATTTACATACATATGTACGTAGATAATGAATATTTCCAAAAACTAATTAGTGAAGATTTTTTAGGTGAGATACGTAAATTATACTTCAAGTCTGGAAATAGCAAAATGACGCGACAAAGCAACAGAAATCTTGGAAATAAGAAACTTCGATATAATTTTTTAAATTTTGCAGCAACTAAATTTTCATCTACCTTCGGAGACGAAAGAAATGAATCTAGAATGCTACAGAACATGAAAACTGTGCTAAATTTCTATTTAGTTAGGTCCTATTTCCAAGCTGAAATGTTTTTATGATCGCCAGTAAGAGGTCCATTCTTGTATTCGCAAGATAAAATTGGGAAGATCCGACAGATCCCCTGACAATGAGCCTAAAATACTAGTGTTGCTTTGGCTGGACAACTGGACACGGGCGTATTAGAAAGAGGTGAATTTCTTTTTTCCGGTTTCATCAGCAATTTAACTAGAAAATTATTTTTTATTTCCTGTCAATTTCCATATAAAATTCAATAATTCAAATTAATTTTTCACTTAAATTGCTTTCGTCAAACTGACTATAAGGATAACAGTGTAGGTAAGACATTCAGTAGGTAAGCTAAAGCTAGACTTTTTGCATTTTCTATTTTTAGATTAGGTGACCCAAGTAATACAAATATAAAGAATTTCTTCTTGATTTCATTGAAAATATAATATCGCTTTCTTCTTGAAGAAAAAGCATAGATATACACTTCTGGAAATAAGTATTTGCCAAGAGATTTTTTCGCAATATATGCAACATTTTTTCCCCATAATGTTTTATAAAAAATACAACAACAAAAACATAAAAATACAATCCCTAAACTTTGAGCAAAACTCAGGAAAGTTCAATAAATTGTCATGCTAAATTTTCAACCTTTCGATCAGATTTTCTATAATTTTTTTGAGTACGCAGTTTTTTAACCAATAAATTTTAGTGTCATAAGGTGTAAGTTGAAGTAGCTAGGACTTACCATTGATTTTTGGAATTTTTTTTTTAACGCATTTTCTTCCATAAAAAAAATCGAAAGTACTTTGTATGAAAAAAATGCGAAACACCTTCAACAAAAAAAATCCTCCAAAATCAACGCCAATTTTTAGGAACTTCGAGCATGTATTCTCAAAAAAATTCCTCAGAAAAATTTGATTAAAAAGTCGCAAATGTGCGTGGAAATTAATAAAATTTTTCTGATTTTTTCTCAAAGTTTAGAAATTGTATTTTTATGTTTTTCTTCCATAAAAAAAAATCGAAAATACTTTGTATGGAAAAAATGCAAAACACCTTCAAAAAAAAAAAAATCAGAAAAACCTGATTCAAAATTGAAAATTGGCATGAAAATTTATTAGATTTTCCTGATTTTTGCACAAAGTTTAGAAATTGTATTTTTATGTTTTGTTGTAGTTGTAACCATTGTCTTATTAAAAAAACAGAAAAATTAAAAATAGTTACATATGTTGTAAAAAAAAAATTTCTTAATTTTGTGTTATTTTATTAGCTTGTTTTCGCTCAGTGTAAATGGGTTGATTACCGGGCTTTCTAACGCTACCTAGAATGCACAAACTAGGAGCTGAAATTCGGGATTAGGTATAGGCTGTTCTAGTATAAAAACATGCGCTTTGAAAATTTCTGTCTCTTGGTTTCCATAACTATTTTTTCTCAAGGGAAGATCTAATTTCGATTTATCATTAATTTAAATACGAGGACAGTTTGGTAAGTCCGTGACTTTTTCGACTTTCAAATATTTTTATGAAACCGGAAATAGTCGAATGGCAGCTAAATTGGTAGAATGTGCCAGTTGCGGCAGCAGTTCGCAGCTCAAGTCGTGAATTATCCGAGGCTGTCAGCTTTCATTGATGGCCTATCAAATTGCCACTTTTCGTTTATGTATCAAATCGCAAAAAACTCGATTGTGACTGCCTCGAATTTTTTCTATTAAAATGCATTGAAAATATTAAGATCTTTAGCGAAGCATCACTAAATGTTCGTCGAAATGTGAAGATGCTTGGTATAGCAAATAAAGCGATTGAAACTTCAAGTGGGTTTAGCTGGTATGGCAGTGTGAACTAATTCTGTTTTATAGTTCCATTCGTATTGGCCAATTCAACAATCTTTTCGATTTTAGAACTAATTTTCCCAAACTTGTTTTCATTGAATTGCAATCAAACTTTCATTAAACAAAACTATGTAGTTTAAGTAACCTTCTCCAATACAAAATACTCCCCATGCCCTGCCAACTGCACGTCAATAAAACTTTATTTACGCCTTTAATTATTTCTGCACCAAAAGTCAAACGAAAGTTAAGAAAAAGCGAACAAGAAAAATAGAAAGGTAAAGCAAACTTTCTTTGGTGCTAATTTCTTACAACTTTTTAGATTCGTAATGAGAATGCTTATTTGTAAGTTTTTGGTAAATATTTTATTGTGGGGTTGGTTTGTAGTTATTTCGTTAAGACTTACTGGCTGGAAACTTGGGTAATTGAATTGGCTGATGGCTGGCATGTGTTTTGAAAGCTCGCTAGCTTAATTAACTTAATTAGTTTTTCATTTCAATCTTAATTATAATACAATTTTTGTAACCAAAGCTACCGAAAAATCAGCCGTTTTTTACTCGTAAGCTCGTAGCTCTAGTTTTGTAAAAAATCCACGAATTTTAAGGAACTCAAGTTTGCTTTTCCCCACGTACAAATTTTCCTACACCACCTTATCAATTTCACAAAATTTATTTTTCAATCAACCATTTATTTTTCATTGCCAACTTTTCACCGATTAGACCACCATATCGCGCCAATGCTATCGAAGTGCAGCCATAAATTGGCCAACCGACATGCAATTGCACTACTAAATTCTTTTCGATTATCGATGAGTGTAATCTGGGCGCGCATCCAAGCGTTGAAAAGCAAAAATATCTGCCAACATAACATTTTAACAACATCCGCCCAATGGCGGCTGCAACAAAGTAAAAGGAAAAATTGGCGCTTGCAAGCTGAGAGCATACACACATACATACGTATTTTGGGTGTTAATTTTGTGTGAAAATGTGGGAACTACAATGATCTAAATATTTAAATTTAACAATTGTATTGAGCAAATTTTTTGGAAACTTTATGAACAACAACAGTTTGATGGTTACTAAGAAAAATGTATGTTAATTACATTTTGCAAACAAATTTCAGTTAATTTTTTTTCAAACTACCAGATTTATAAAATTAACAACCCAATGCATTTCTCTCTCGCCTTACCATTTCCTTAATCTCAAAATATTTTTCTTAATAACGACTAACCAAGCATTCTACCACTCCCTTCGAATTTCACAACCTCAATCTTCTTAACGCCAACTTTTTCATGCAATTTCGCAATTTTTGCCGAGAGAAAAAAAATGCATGTAATTACTTATGCATACTTTCAGCATCCATAACTCTTCGCAAGAAGCTACTTTACTTGTGCTCATTCAAGCGCATACTTTTCAATTACAGGGCTTACAAACTAATTACTTAACGTGTTACATTTCATCAGATACAGCTTTTGTTGTGTGGGTGTTGAGAAGAGGATCTCCATTGTAATCCAGCCACTCATTGTTTTGAGTGTTTTTATAAGAAATTCTTTGCAATTTTTGCGCTCGCGCACGCCAAAGGAAGTGACGCGGTAACATCCTTCGAAAAATATTTGACTTTGCTAAGTTTGTTGATATGTATCTAAGATATGTGTGTATATGTATGTATAGGTATGAAATGCTCTCAGTGTTTTTGCAACAAAGTTATGAGATATCTTAATTTAACGCAAGAATTGAAGGAAATTGTGAAATTTTATCTGAAAGAGTTATGATGAATTATTACCCTTAAAGGTATGTTATTGCATGCAATTATTAGCATCTTTAGACTTAAAAAAGTGCTGAGTTTATTATAAAAAAAAAAATCAGCAAACATAGAATTTTGGCTCTTTTGAATTTTGCTTACTTCAGACAACGAATATTCCTGGAAAAGGAAACCGCAGACCAAAGTTGACGTTTTGCCAGTTGCGAATGTATTTGGGTGGAAAATAACGCATAAAAAATTACTTTTACCTAATTTTAGAACTTTTCAGGCACAATTAATAAAAATTTGTTATTTTTGGAAAGAATTTAATAGAGCGAGGAGAAAGTGGCTCAAAACC
This sequence comes from Rhagoletis zephyria, assembly GCF_001687245.7. Classification (NCBI taxonomy): domain Eukaryota; kingdom Metazoa; phylum Arthropoda; class Insecta; order Diptera; family Tephritidae; genus Rhagoletis; species Rhagoletis zephyria. Next base: position 36,836 of record NW_016162457.1, on the reverse strand, counting down.
TCAAAGGAATGTCTTTTAAAAAAGAATAAGAATTTTTTTTATTTACCTAAATATTTCTCCATTTTTATTTGTTTTGTAATGAATAATATACATACATATATAAAACCATGCGGCAAAAACAAAAACATTTCAAAACACACGAAACAAGCAATATACTCACGAAAGTATGGGCTAAATTTGATTAATTAGAAAAAAAATAAGGGCAATGTTAAATAACAATATGGGCACCAAATGAAAGAGAAAATTCTATAAATTTAAAAAAAAATGAAGGTTTTTGGTTTAGAAGCACAAAAAGATAATGAAAATATGCTTTTAATTTAATTTATTTTATTTTTTAAATCAAATTCGAGGATGTGTCGTGTGCATATTAGTCTTTAGCACATAATATGTAGTATTTTTCCAAAATAAATATTGCAATTTTCAAAGGTATTCAAGGACACGTTCCATAGCCGTTCGTCCTTATGCACCAAAAAGTTTTATCTTTATTAATAATGCAGAATTTTCTTATTTATTTGATACCCACTTGCTGTGTATTATAATAAAATGCACTGAAATTTTTTCAAATAATATTGGAATTAATAATATTTTTGTAATTTCAGAGTCGTTTTAAAAAGAGTCCTGAAACTAAATGCAGTTTTACTATAGTTTGCCCACACTTTCGCGAATATATTAATTTTTGGTATGTAAAATTTACAGTCGCACGTGTAAACACTTTCATAATTCCACAAATTTTTTTTATTAAAAAGAATGAAACAAATTCGAATACTCAATAATAACAGTAAAATTTTGGCACTAACACTTTTGCTAAGTGTTTGGCGAGCTTCTGCTCCAATTTGTGTTGTTACACAAATGAAGAGAACTACAGTTTTACGCCGCTCTCCGAAAGGCAAATGGATTTTATGAGAAGCAGAAATACTCTCGGAGGTTGGCCATTGCCTGCCGAGGGGCGAGTGCTGTTAGAAAAAACTTTCTAAGTTAGATGTTGCTCGGGCCAGAGCTTATTAATTATAAATAAAATTCGAAGCAATTTGAGAAACCGTAAGCCTCCTGGTCTATTATCGGAGCACTTCCAACACACTCCATCTGGGTTATCTTCGGATGATTTAAGGCTAAAATTTTAAGCAGAGCTTTTCCGCATGGAGTCGATCATTTAGGAGTCCTAAAGGCACACTTCTTCCTATTCTATTGAGAAGGTGGATATTCTCCTTTGCGACTTTTTTCGGATCCTCACTAGGACCTTCAGCGCACCGCACTGGGAGTCCTAATTGTACATCTTGCGTACTCCGTTGGTTGGCTATGCAGCTCTCCAAAGTATAACCAAATTTTCTAGGTATCAACAGCATTTTCTCGTGCCTGCTCTTGAGGTCGTACTGCCTTTACTCAGTCGCGAGAATCTCTTTCGCTTAAAACGGTATAGCGCGCGGAGTAAAAGTTCTACTCTGGGAACCTAGCACGCTCATGGGGAGAGGAATCTAACTGCTCTCGTCCCCGCGACTAAGTTAACTACCTAACCGGCTGCTGCGTAATATCACGGCTGCAGTCCCCTTTCAACATGAATCCAAGTGACTGAAATTCCTGATAAAATATATTTTTTATGCCTAACGCTTAAGAAATCGATAGATATCGACTAATGTATCGATATTGTTATAGATAAATATATTCAGTAAAAATATCGCAAATTTTTTAATGATTGTTCCGAGCGATATTAATAAATATACTCAAATTAATTGAAATCGATACAAGATATATCGATAACAAGCTTGATTATGATATAATACTTCGATAAACATTTCGTTAAATTTTACGATAAGGACTTCATAGATTATATTGAGAGTAATATAGGCGAATATATTAAATTGGCATAGATAATAATAAAAAGACAGGCAAAAATGTGACGAGGGAGTCTTAATTTCAAAAATTAAAAAGTATAAAATTACGACTTGTGCTTTCGTTAGGAACCCGTAACTGAAGTCACGTAGGATTGCTATTCAAACAGCGCTCCTAATTTATGGTTTAATGTTACATAGTTTAAATTGTCTAGCCCAATTTGACTATATAACATAATGTTTTAGTTTGTTGTAAGTGACCCCGTTATCATTGTGTCATAAATATTCAGTTCACATGTGCGTACATACATACATTGTTTGCATTTATTTGTTTGGGTTTCTTATGAAAACTTTGAGCAATTTCCAATCGTTTTTTGCTTGCCAAATAAATTACTTAAACAAATTAAAGAAAACGTACGAAGCCTTAATTAAACGAGCTTGTTAAATAAAATAGGTCACATGACATGCATAAAAATATACATATTCCGTTACGTATGTATGTACATAGGTAATTACAATACGAAATATATGACCACTAACCTTATCTATTTGTATGTACAATTTCTATTAGACAAGTATGCATACGCTTGCGTGCAAAGTCACGCATTGCATTACAAAAAAAAAAAAAAAACGCAGCAGCTTACACATAAAACCCATCCTTTTTAGAGTTGTTATCATGTTGCTTTAGCTATCTATGCATTTATGGGCAGCTAACGAAATTGCATCACCAGCTAACAAACAACTACCAACAACAGTCAACAGCCAACTGCGCGCCGGCCAAGAGCAGTGAGCAAAACAAACAATTGAGAAGCAAATAGCAGTAGCAGCAGTGTTGCCACACAGCAACTTTTCCTACCAAAACTGGTAGGTTTACTCCTATTTGGTAGGTTGGAGGCTAGATTGATTGTAGTTGGAAATAATTTGCGACAGGAAATACCACATTCTAGTGTCAAAAACCCAAAGCACATGCCCTTCAAGGAAGCCTCAGAAAGCGAATTACTGGAACCGAACAAAACTCAGTGGCTCGATCTCTCGAATGTTACAAACAAGGCTACAAGTGCGTTTTATGCCTGTAAGAGACTTCATGGTAAGACTTGGGGAATATCATCCCAACTAACGTATTGGTCTCTCAATTATTACATATGCGGCAATTGCCTGGTGGCCAAAAGCTAAGCAAGTAAACGCGAGTGCCCCACTGAGAAACAGCACCGACTGGTTTGAGGAGCTATGCGCACCTTGGTGTCTTCAGGATCCTTTGCTACTGATCGAAAAAGAGGCGCTGATGGAGAGCCCTGCGGCTGTCCAGTACGATCAGCACGAAAAGTGGAGAACTTGCGGTCATTTGGAGGTTCTCAAGTCCTTCCTGGATGATCCCGAGTTATCGTTCTAAATACAAACCCGACAAGGTCAGAACTCATGAAAGGGACTGCTGTGAAGCGATAATAACGATTGTTGAAGTATGGTATACCGACAGATCGAAGATGGACGGCGGAAGAAATGTGGCAGGCGTACTTGGACCACGATTCCAAGAAAGTCTGCCTATGGGTACATACCCAACGATATTCCAGGCGGAAGTCTTCGTAGAAGAGCAAATGTGGCTAGCATAAAAATTTGTTTCGGATAGACTCTCTTAAAACGGCATCAAGGCTTGTGGACAGCTGTGAAACTCTTCTGAGCTACCTGGGAGCCCACAATAGCGTAACGCTGTCGTGGGTTCCGTGATATGAAGGGTTGAAGGCAACGAAAGGGTTAACTTGACACTGAGAAAAAAAAAATTAAATTCTTAAAAAACTTTTTGGTAGGTTTTGGTAGGAAAAAAAATTTTCCGTGGCACCGCTGCACAGCAGGCCGGTGGCCAAATGTGAGAGCGTGTGCGTATGGGGCTAGCTGGCGTGTTTTTGGCACATTGGCGCAACAAATAAAAACTCACATTGCATTGCGGGTACTGACAGCAGCAACAATAGCAACCACAAATAAACTCTAATATTTTGCTGCTTGTTTGCTTTTTGGCCATTGCAATTTCTGCACACACATCACGTACGCTGGCGGTCAATCCAAAATTTGAGCTGACCACTAAAACCATATCTACTGTTGCTGCAGCTTTTGTTGTTGTTTTTGTTGCTTGATATCAACTGTTTTTCGTGCATATGAGATTCTCATGTTACTCGATTTTTCCTTCATTTTTATTTCGTTCATACTTAGTGGATTTTAAAATGCCTTTTGTGGGTGGTACACTTGAATGGATAATTTGCGCATGCTGATCCTTTCAAATAGTCATAAGTGTTCGTACACCACACGCTACTTAGTATTGTATGCGCATACTCGTAAGCTTTTATCTATGCACTATTGCATTTTTACGATTGCATCCATATCAGCAGATGCCTTTGCATGTATGTACATATATTAGGGTAATCCAAATATGCTTGTGAAAAAGTAAAGGCGGAATTTTTATGCTCTCACCCTCTAGGATTTTTCTATACAAAAAAAAAATATACCCCAATTTATTATTTTGGAATCAAAAAAATATTTGTAGGTCGCCAACTCAAAGTTGTCCATGTATTTTATATGGGGGAAAAAAGTCAACATTTTTCTATCGGCAAACTCTGTTTCTCTGCAGGAGATTCCCAATAAAATACCCAATTGTTTATTTAACCATTTCTTTCAAGGTAACTATAATTTATAAGTCCGCCAAAACCCCCAAAACTCTGAAAAAAATGCAATCGGATGGGGGCAATGAAAAAGCGTTTGTATTAAAAAATGGTTAAATAAATAATTGGGTATTACTATCCAAAGTCTCCAGAAGAGAGCCTGAGCCTTCCGATCGAAAAATATTGATTTTCAAGAATTCTATACCATTTCTACGAAACATGTTTTTTTTTTTTTATTTCAAAATAAAAGATAGCTGTACGCTTTTGATCGATTTAGAACAATCCTAGGGGAGTGGCGGCATTAAAATTCGGACTTAACCTTTTTGGACAACCCTAGTGTACATGCATATGTAG
>NW_016162457.1:0-31983 GCF_001687245.7 Rhagoletis zephyria | reverse complement strand
TGATGCCCACATTGTTATTCTACATTGCACTGAAATAATTGATTTAATCAATTGAAATTTCAAGTGCTTTAAAAAAATCCTGATGCCAGAGTGAAAAATTAAAAACGCATTTTTACTGTATTTTGCCCGTGTTTTCGCGAATACATTAATTTTTGTGTGTGTAAAATTTACTCCGTGCGGTGTTATATTTTCTTGAGTCTAGCGCCCACAGCGCTCAAACTACCGTTCCCAAGTGATCTTTGAAATCTTCACGATGATTTACAAGTAAACATTTTCTTTAGCAGCTCAGCGTAGATTCTTAATATTTTTTTTTTGCTGCCGGTTTTTTGCTGATTTTTGCCATTTAAAGTGAATTTATAAAAACTCGCGTTTATTCCACCAATTTAAATTTTCTTCCTTCCGGTTTTTTATCATTACACACGGCCAAAAAGCCCAAGCGTAATTTTTTACTCTATTTGACATTTTTGACCAGAACTAATTGCCAAATTTTAAATATTTTAAATATATTTTCACTTCATTCCCACACATGCCGCATGCGAACGCTTCATGTAAACATAGATGTGAATAAATGAAAATTTTCCCGGAGAACAAAATACCCATAAGAATCAGTGTGCGTTTGGGCGCCCATGAGACAACTCTCAACAAAATTGCTCTCATAGTTTACGATAATCTTTACTGTTTTTTTCTAACAACTATACAATCCAATTCGCCACACTGTGCCTGCACACTTTCCAGCCCCAACAAAACACAACATTACAACCCTAAAAGGAACACTCAAAGTCAGTCGAACATGCCGAACATGTTCGCAAGCAACAGTTGAGCTGCCCAACAGAAATTGTTCGTAGCAACGCACACACACGCATACCTAAGCATTTCTTGGCAACACACATTTTGGCCAATTACCAGCGCCAGCTGCTGAACGCTTAGCAAGTTTAGTTTTCAATACGAGCTCTTGGTCTAATGGTCATGGGTGCAGTGCATCGGGCCAACACAGTTAACGGTTAGATACAACAGATGGTCAATTTGAAATTAAAAAAAAAAAAAATAATAATAATTAATTAATTATAATATATAATAAAAAGAATAACAAACGTGAAAAACAGCCACTGTATGTTTAATAAATTTAAATAAAAAGCAAAGTGAGAAGTTAATAAAAAATTGCATAAAATAGTGAGATTACAGAACTAATAGTGAATTAGGCTGAAGAAGTGTGCGGTAAGCAAAGATGCGCTCTAATGCGAGCCGAGCTATTACATCAATCCGCAAACTGTGCCTGTTTTTGTTGTTGTAGCTGTTAGTTAAAGCGTTTTATTAGCTTGGCGTTCGGGACAAATGTAAAACCGTACTTGTGTACATATGTATGCCGCTGTGACTTAATGCATTTCTAGCTCTGTGTGTATGTGCATTTGACTTAGACGCAGACAACAAGCACCAGCAAGCAGCAAGATTTAAAAGTTTGACTTAGCGCTTGAAGTTCGGTTTTTATTTTATTTTGTTCTTTGCTGCTCATTTTGTTGGTCTTTCTGCAACTGGCTTTCAAAGAGTTGGCCAACAGCAGCACAACCTCTTCAGCAACAACATCAACAGCAGCAGCAGTTGTACTATACTTGCATCGACGAGTGCGTTTGTGTTTGCAGTTTTCTTAGCTGGGTTTGTGGTGCGCTTCTAAGTTACTGTAAATTGCAAAAACGCGGCATAAAAAATGGCAATAAAGTCAACAAAGAATATAGCAAGTCTAAGTAAACAGAAATCTCATTTGCACTAGCGAGCGCGCGCGTCTGTGCTTTTTTTTCTGCTTGTGCGAGGGAACTGGAGTGGTGGCGGCTGCGGTCGTTGGGTGCAAACTACCAGAAAGTTGGAAGTACAAATTGTCGGAAAATTGAAAACAATAAAAAGAAAATTAAAAAAAAATAATAATAATAATAACAACAAAAACCAATAAAAGAAAAAAAAACTACCACAAAAATAAAACAAAGTATTGTCTGCAATCAACGAAGAAGTTGCCAGTTGGCCCGCTTTACAAGCGCTCACCTCCGCACTGTGGGTATGCTAGAAGTGAAGTGTTGATTAAATTATTGGAAAAATTATATTTAGGAGTGAATGCGTAGAAGAATCTTAAAAAGTTGAAATGAAAAATCATAGCTAAATAAAATAACTAAAACGTGTAACGAAACTTGAATAATTTTCTAGAAAAGGACGTACATACATACGAAAAAAAAAAAGAGTAAATCTTGTAGAATTAAAAAATATTAAATTTCTTGGTGCATAAGGATGAATGGATATGGAAAATTTCCTTTTAAAATTTTATACTTGAATATCCATAAAAATTTGCAATATTTATTTTTGATAAACACGACCACATCTTTGAATTTCAACCTCCTGACTTTATCAACTTAAAAAAATAAAATTTATCAAAATGCGCATTTTCAATACTTATTCGTCCTTGTAAACCAAAAACTTGTTTGTTGTTCGATTCTATAGAGTTTCATTTGGTACCCATATTTTCATTGTACGTTCCACTGATGGTTTTGAATAATTTTTGAATTAATCTTATCTTTAAAATTTCAAAGTCCTTTAAAGAAATCGTGACGTCAGAGTGAAAAATTAAAAACGCAGCTTTACTACTATATTTGGCCCATTGTTTTGTGCGTTTTGAATTTTTTTTTGTATTTGTCGCACGGTGAAATATATATGTATAAATACTAGCAAATGCCCAGTTTGCTTCGCGACGCCGGATAAGAACTTTTGCCTTGACCAATGCAAAAATAGCGTTGAAAAGCAAAAGCGGCTTGTAAAGCAAAAAATCTTAGTTTTGGTTGAAACGACTGAAGAGCAGAACCTTCCGTACTCATAGCCCAAGGATTATAGCTCTGAGATTTAAACGTGCTTAAACAATTTTGTATGGATACTTAACCCTATCCTTCATTAAGTCATCTAAAAAGAAAATTCGTATGGGAGTATCTAATACCGCTTTCCGACGGCACCAAGAGTTTATTTGTTTGCTTTCCTACAATCGCGAATTACCTCATTCAAACGGGCATATTCTTGAATCGATTTGACAGTTCTTTGTCCCTTTGTTTTGTCTTTTTTTTTTCTTCGCTATAAAATTGATGCACAATGTTAGTTTCCTGTACAGTAGATTCCACGGTGATGTGGCGAGGTAACGTCAAAATTCAAACTTAATTGGCTTTAGGCCACTAGACAGATTTTTATACCCTGAAAATACGGTTTGAAAATACAGTCAGAACCCTAAGCGTTGGAATAAATAATCTATTGCTTAGTTACTACATACTTTGCACACATATAAGAATTTGTACAATGGAACAACAAAACCGCACAGCGATTTTCCAGTCCCCAGATTTGCCGCAAATATGTATGTAGTTATTCAAGCAAAAATCAGTTGCCGCCTTCAAACAACAACCGCCACCATACCAATATATAAACAACCCAACCAAACAAAACTCTGCCTCCTTCCAATCACCCCTCTTCTCTTACATACATTCACACCTGAGAAATATCTACATACATATGTAAAGCTTACTTAGAAGCCGCAGCGAATAAATGCAACAGGCATAATGGAATTGCCTAATGGCCCACATTTGAATGGAGAAGCGCTGGCGCACTTGAAATGATGCTGTTACACAAGCAATAACAACAACAACAGCAGCAATAACTGTCAACAGCATACAGAAACAACAATATAGAAATATTACTGAGTTTGGCAGGGGAAGTAAGCGCAGTTTGAAAACAGCAAAATGTTTTAAGTGAACATGTTCGAGAGCGCACTGTAACGAACACCACGACACATGCACACATGTGTTGTTTGTGCTACAGTAGTGGCCAAAAGTTGGTTTTTATATTTATATTTTATTTCTGATTCTTGCTTTATTCGCATAATGCAATTGAGCAGTCAGCTGCACTGTTGACAACCTCCAACAGCTACCGGCTGCCAACTTTTGCTAAGCTTGCGTAGGCGCTTAAAACCAAACACGCATTTAAAATTNACGTACGTAGATATGTATAAAAATGACATTAATGTACCAATAACGACTTTTTTGGAAATATTTGAGCAGTTGCCCCATAAACTATGTAGAGAATTACATATTAAATAAACGAAAACAGTTTGTTATTACTTTTAGTGTCTAAGAAAATCGAAAAAATATAGTATATTACATTTGTGCATCTTTTGTCAGCTTTCACATGACCAGGATGAGTAACATTGATGACAGCGCAACTAGCAACATATGAGTTTCAACCGTCCAACTCTGCATCCCTTTTTCAGTAGTTCAGAGACAGTTCTGAAATTTGTAGGGCGGAACTAGCGCTTTGCCAGACTGTCCCTAAATTTTGCTGCAGGGTACGTACATACACATATATGTATGTATGTGTGTAAGTGGCAATAGTAACAACCATAAAAATCTGATGTCTAAAGTACATTTTACTATTACACATAGTACTTACCGGCCTTTATAGAGAGCATAGTGCGTGAAATGCAGCTTAAAGCGTGAAGATTGCATTAAAAGAAACCACTGCAATACGGTGGGAGGGAAGATATGCTGAAGACGGAACATAACTAGAATTAAAACGGTGGCCAAATGTATAAAAATGAGAAAACTTTACTTTAGCGTTGATAAAAAGAGGCGCACCTTTTTTTTATTTTTAACTCAAAGTCATACTGCTGGCCAGCAGCCTTTAGTTATACATATTAGACTGACTGACAGCTGCAAATTGTGCGAATTAGTCGCGCTTCTAGAACTTTTTTATTAGCAATATGGAAGCAGAGAATGCGCTGACATGTGATATACAGCCATGAAAATTTTGAAGAAAATGTCTTCAAGTGGGATGCGCATGCAGTGAGTGATGAGAGTGCCTGATTTGTGAATTTTAATAGGAAATAAGGCAGACTTAGTATGCAACTGAGTAAATAAAATAATTAATCCATGATGCCTTGCCTTGCCTTGCCTTGCTACTTATCGAAAACTCTGGAGCAACAACTGGGTTTTAGAACCGATGGATTTATTTAAAGTAAGCCAAAAATTTGTTTATTTCTGTTTTTTGGCCTAAAATAAATCACTTAAAAAAATTGTTTATAGAGCTTGAGAACGTTTTTTATGAAAAATTATTGTGGAAAATACATATGTATAATCCTATTACTAATATTATAAAAGCGAACGTGATTTTGTTTGTTTGTTACATCTTCGGGTTTTAACTACTCAACCGATGATCATGAAATATTCCACACTGGTGTCATTTAGCCGAGCTTAAAACATAGGGGAGTTGTTAACTTGATTAGGCAAGAGGGCGGCATGGCTAGGGTTGCCAACCGTACTATAATATCTAGTATTGTACTATACTGTTGGAAAAATATATAGTATGCAAAAATACTATATTTCTTCAGTTATAAATATAAATATATTTCAGTCATTTGTAAGTAAGAAATGTTTGAAAATGGATGACATTTTTACTGGAATATCAATATTAAAATAAATATACTTTCAAACAAAGGGTCCGCAGATCAAAAATGGCAATATTTTTAAAAAGACTTAGGTAGAAAGATTTACCAAATTTACTTAAAATTATTTCGCATATGCTCTCTATTCCTGCAACTTCGGCATACACAGAAAGAGTTTTTTCTATTAAGATTTTGAAATGGTGAGATGAGAGAAATAAAGCGAATATCTCACTAATAAAAAATGAACTTTTGATTGATATTAATTTAAATATTGATAGCGATAAAGCATATGATACTTTCAAAGAAATATATTTTTTTTATAGAGGAAATGCATAAAAAAGAAAAAAGATGTACACTTAAAAAGCATTTTTACTTTTTCTTAAAAAAAAAATACTATATATATTTGAAGTGTACTACATTTTTTTCAGATTTTTTTGAAAAAGTATTATAAATTTCTTAGAAAATGTAGGCAACCCTAGGCACGGCACCTCCAATACAAACGGTATTTTTCCTACTGGTAGAGTACTGGAACTTGGTATGGAGATACATGTATAAAATCAATTCCATACACATGGAGGAGGGCTGCCACCTGTTTAAAAAATCAAAACCAACTTGAATTAAGGGAGTTATTTTATTGAAATTTGTATTACAATATGGAGATCAGACGAACGAGGCTTTAACAGGTTGTAGTTTGAAAAGCCAAATTTCAACTTATTTTTTGTAAGCTATATGAAAAATTAAAATGCTGGAGTCAAACAAGAGTTTGTTAAGAAAAGAAACCTTTAGTTTGAATATTTAAAATATGATCGAGTCGTTTTGTAAGGGCTGCCACCTGTTTCAAAATTATATTCAATTAATTTATATGAGTTACTTACTAAAATATGGGTATCAGTCGAAATTGACTTAACAAGGCTTTATTTCTAAACCACATGTAGGGTTGCCACCTATTTGAAAAATTTAATTTTATTCGAATTAAGATAACTAGATATTTCGAATATGTATAGGTGTCAGACGAAAGAGGTTTGATTAGGTCGCAGTTTGAAAATATTTTAAAGAGGGTTGCCACCTGTTGGAAAACACGAGTTTAATTAAATTATACACGAGTTAAAGTGTCAAATGCAGGAGTGTTAAGACATTTTTGTTTAAACATGTATAATTTTCTAAAGCGTTTGAAGACAGACACCTGCTTCAAAACTAGATTCAAATAAAATTATTTTATAAGTTAAATGAATTGTTAGAATATGGACATTAATCGAAAAGCTATTCAAAGGGCGTTGTTTCTAAACGACAAATGACAGGGTTGCCACCTGTTCAAAAAGGTAAATTTTTATTATTCAATAATTTTAATCAAGAGGATTTTCACCTGTTTAAAAACTCAATTTTGATTTTAGTTAATTAAAAATGCATCACAAGCAAGAGGTTTACGAAAATTAACAGTTTTGTTATGGCTTTAAAATAAAAAAATGTTTATATACAAATCTTGCTGCCCAACAGAAAATCAAAACAAAAGTTTTTGCATCCCAGTCACTTCAATATTTTAGATCTCGAATTGGATTTGTGGAAATATTCTACGAAAATAATGACAGGGTTGCCACCTATTCAAAAAGGTAAATTTTTATTATTCAATAATTTTAATCAAGAGGATTTTTACCTGTTTAAAAACTCAATTTCGGTTTTCCTTAATTAAAAATGCACCACAAGAAAAAGGTTTACGAAAATTAACAGTTTTGTTATGGTTTAAAAATAAAAAAATGTTTATATAAAAATCTTGCTGCCCAACAGAAAATCAAAACAAAAGTTTTTGCATCCCAGTCACTTCAATATTTTAGATCTCGAATTGGATTTGTGGAAATATTCTACGAAAATAATGACAGGGTTGCCACCTATTCAAAAAGGTAAATTTTTATTATTCAATAATTTTAATCAAGAGGATTTTTACCTGTTTAAAAACTCAATTTCGGTTTTCCTTAATTAAAAATGCACCACAAGAAAAAGGTTTACGAAAATTAACAGTTTTGTTATAGCTTTAAAAATAAAAAAATGTTTATATAAAAATCTTGCTGCCCAACAGAAAATCAAAACAAAAGTTTTTGCATCCCAGTCACTTCAATATTTTAGATCTCGAATTGGATTTGTGGAAATATTCTACGAAAATAATGACAGGGTTGCCACCTATTCAAAAAGGTAAATTTTTATTATTCAATAATTTTAATCAAGAGGATTTTTACCTGTTTAAAAACTCAATTTCGGTTTTCCTTAATTAAAAATGCACCACAAGAAAAAGGTTTACGAAAATTAACAGTTTTGTTATAGCTTTAAAATAAAAAAAATGTTTATATAAAAATCTTGCTGCCCAACAGAAAATCAAAACAAAAGTTTTTGCATCCCAGTCACTTCAATATTTTAGATCTCGAATTGGATTTGTGGAAATATTCTACGAAAATAATGACAGGGTTGCCACCTATTCAAAAAGGTAAATTTTTATTATTCAATAATTTTAATCAAGAGGATTTTCACCCTGTTTAAAAACTCAATTTCGGTTTTCCTTAATTAAAAATGCACCACAAGAAAAAGGTTTACGAAAATTAACAGTTTTGTTATGGCTTTAAAATAAAAAAATGTTTATATAAAAATCTTGCTGCCCAACAGAAAATCAAAACAAAAGTTTTTGCATCCCAGTCACTTCAATATTTTAGATCTCGAATTGGATTTGTGGAAATATTCTACGAAAATAATGTGAGTTTCTAGTTTTATACCGGTTCATCCGCTGAAGTAAAATAATGATTTCATGTTACCAGATACCAAGACATTTTCGGCGTGAATCTAAACAGCAAATGGCTTCAGTAGTAGTTTTATGGCCAATATGGCCTTTTAGCTGTAGAATTCGGAATTCAAATATCTGTACGAACTTCAAATAATTCCAAAGACCTATAAAGTCTAGTTTAGTTTAGAGCTTTATTATAGGTTTTTAGTAGTCTCAAAATTTTTGAAATGCNTCATGTTACCAGATACCAAGACATTTTCGGCGTGAATCTAAACAGCAAATAGCTTCATTAGTAGTTTTATGGCCAATATGGCCTTTTAGCTGTAAAATTCGGAATTCAAATATCTGTACGAACTTCAAATAATTCCAAAGACCTATAAAGTCTAGTTTAGTTTAGAGCTTATTATAGATTTTTAGTAGTCTCCAAATTTTTGAAGTGTTCAAAGGACTTCCGCGGTGCAATTTAGCGAGACATTTCCTGGACTCCACTAGGAAAATCTTCAGGCTCTGATCGAACTGCTTTTAAAAGTTGTTCTTGGTTGATTCTTCCGATAGGGTAAGTAAATAATCTAAGATAATAAAAAATTACACTGATGATGGCAGAACGCCGAAACCGATTTTTCTCCAAACGAAAATTGACAAGAAATTATGATAATTTGTAGAAACACACATATATAGGTATCTATTTATTAAAGCATTTACGTAACATATCGTAATCTCCTCCAGCTTTTTGTCATGTAGTATAATTATACCATTATCGATTATAATCGAAACCAAAATTCAACTTTTATTGACATCATTATAGGTTATCATAATCCCTTCTTTGTCGAGGATTGGAGAAAAAATATTAAGTGGTAAACTTTACTTTTGAATTAAGTAATTTGCTTCCCACACAATTATATTTGCATTTTCTTAAAAAAAGAAAGCCAACTCACAGGAATTTCTAATGAGCCACGGTTTTAATAAGTTTATTCATATACTATTTACACAAACATATGTACATACATATATGCACGTATATGTACCTGTGTGCATACAAAATTTATCTCCCTTCCGTGAAAGCTTCTGGCATATTTTGAACATCATAAATAATGCAGGTAAGTGAAGATTGCAAATTTGCATATGGTTGCACACACATACTTATGCATACATGCATACATATGTACATATATTTAGTCAATAATATCATTACTGCCAGGCTGCCTTGTTAGCCCACACATTGCACCACAAATTTATTTATATATGCACGTAAATAATGTCTTGATTGAAAAGCCTTGCAGGCCAAGTTTACAATAGTTGCAGCAGCCTAGCAAGCGAAGTGCGAAAACAAATACTCAACAGTACCCAGGGCACTAAACTGTAAATATGCGCAAACAGTAGTGGGCGTAAAATGCATACACGCCTGCGCCAGCAATAGCTTCTAGTATGTAAGGTACTATCTCGTACAAGCGAGTATAAGTAAATATTTAATGCGCATGCGCTCGATCGAATGGGTAATAAATTTTACTTCGACCCAACTTTGCGGTCGTCGTGCTGGAAGCAAAAAGAGTACCAAAGGTGTTGCTGTTGCTGATGCTAACTGTAAACAAGCTTAAAGAGCTATGCTGTCGTGCTGTGCTTAGCACCCTTTATATTTCTACATTAATATCAAAATAAGATTTTTTTTTTTTTTAATTCACATTGTTAAAAACTATACCTTGAAGTATGCTAATAAAATCAATGAAACTTTTAAGTTTCTCCTGTTCGGATTCTTTTGCTAGAAAACTTGTATACCATTCACTCAAAACTGGATGTTCCCTTTTTTCAGCTTCGCTCAGTGAATTCCAAAACTGCTCATAAATCACAGTAAATTTTTGTATTGCCTCTTTTAAAGATTTGCCAATGCGTTCATTCAATCCATCCAAATCCAGGTTGTGTATTACCTCTTTTAGAAACACAGTTTCACTGCTGTCATCGTCACTTTGCGCTTTACGCTCAAAATCGGCAAATAATTTCACAATGCCGCTCAAAATAACTGCCTTTTCATAAACAGCTGGTGCGGAGAGATCATGCAAATCAAGTTTATTCCTACGCGCCAAAATACTTCTCAATTGAGGAATTAGTTCTTCGACGTATGCGGTTTTATCGGGTAGTGCCTCGAATTCGGCTAATAGGTTGGCAAGAAACTGACCCTCTTCTTGTATCAAGGTGTTTGTATGGGCTTGCATTAGATCAAGCGTTTTGAAAATTACCGGCCGGAGTAGTGTGCGAAAATAAAGTTCATCAGAATTTATTTCTTCACTAGGCGGCGATCCATTTAAATCGTTATCGTCCTTTTCTATGACATTTAGAGCATTTTCATAGGGAAAACCCGCAACAAGCTGGAAAATATTGACAGCTTTATGCAGGTGTTTTTGTAAAAATATATCTACTAGAAATTTTTGTTCGTTATCTCACCTGCAGCGACAAGCAAGTCGCGCTCAAAACTAATAAGAATGTGAGCTTTATCATTTTATTGTTTTTTTTTGTCTATAAATTTACAAACGAATCGCTCGATCAGTTTATTGCAACTGAATTGAGCAGCAATCAACGCTTTNAAGCAAGTCGCGCTCAAAACTAATAAGAATGTGAGCTTTATCATTTTATTTTTTTTTTTTTTTTGTCTATAAATTTACAAACGAATCGCTCGATGAGTTTAATGCAACTGAATTGAGCAGCAATCAACGTTTAATTTATATGCGCTTTAGCATTGCAAATTACTATTATACGATACTCATTTAAATAATACTCAAAAAGATTAGATTTTAATGCCTATAATGCATTTGTGGATATGGCAGATATAATATTCTACGATTGCTTACGGTAATTATAATCACTGGTTCGGAGTAAAGATTATACTTACACAAGTATTTTTTTTTCACAGAAATCGTGCTGCAGTTATGAAGATTCACAAATAAGTTATTAAAAATTGAATATGGTGGGCAAGCAAAATATACTACTCTCACATGGTTGCCTAACGAGAAATTCTACTGAAACGCGGAATATTCAATTTTTTCAGCTTTTCAATTGACAGAAAAAAATCTTCCTAAGCTTCTTGTCCCGCTTATGACAAGCCGTACCCTCTAGTAATTCACTANAAAATTGAATATGGTGGGCAAGCAAAATATACTACTCTCACATGGTTGCCAAACGAGAAATTCTACTGAAACGCGGAATATTCAATTTTTGCAAATTTTTTCAGCTTTTCAATTGACAGAAAAAAATCTTCCTAAGCTTCTTGTCCCGCTTATGACAAGCCGTACCCTCTAGTAATTCACTGCTGCAAATCGCAAACTTTATGCCCCAAGATTTCCTTAATCACCTTACATGTGTAGATAGCGGGGCATAGACGCCTACAAAACGAAAACATAGAAGACGAACTTGAAATGATGTAGATATGCCTTCCTTTCAAGTTCAATTGCTATTATCTCCTGAAAGCAAAATACATGTCACTCGTTGTCTGAAAGCTCACTACATGAGAGCTCTCTGTCCTTACGTTCGCTATGACATGCTGAAGAGGTTCACCTAGAGTCTTAGACCTATAATATGCCTCATCGCACTCTAGGGAAAGGGTTAGCGGACCTAATGTAATCAAGGCTATTAAGAAGCCGTGGCGAAAAATTAAACGATGTTGTGTTCCATTCTTAATGGCATTTGCGGGCCTTTCGTTGATATCCTACACAAAGCTTTTTTTCAGGGACCGAGAAAATGCTGCGATTTTGATTTAGTTCTGCACGAGAATAAAATGAAATGTCAAAAACGTTCCCACAAAAGAACCAAAGGGGACTAAACGCAGTTGGAACGGGAACAAAATGAGCACAAGAGGTGCGGGAACGTTACCGTAAAGAACGAAATGCAAACAAAACTCTCGGGAACATTCTCAATGAGAATGTAAGGGAACGAAAGTGTCGAGAACGCTTTTAGGGAGGATCAAATAAGAAAAAAAAGTGTGGGGAGCGTTCTGCTAGAAAACAAAACGCGAACAAACGTTTTGAGAGTTTAACGTTAAGAATGTGAGGGACGTCTGCGTGTTTTGGTATGAAAAATTATTTCAGTGACAACCATGACTGTTAATTCTAAGCCAGAGAGAAAGCTGGATCATTCTTCATTTTCTGTGCAAGAAAAGTTCGTATCTTAAGTCTTTCGTTGACTTAATTTGCAAATTTATCTTTCATTTCTTTCAAACTTCGCGAATGGTTGACAGAAGATTTGTTCCCGTTTCGTTCTCTGTCAGAAAGTTTCTTAGACTTTTGTTTCCATTTTGTTCTTTTAGAGAAGTTCCCGAAAGTATTATTCGCATTTTACTCTCTTTGGGAACAGGGTTTCGTTTTTATAGAGTTCCCGTTGAAAACGTTTTCTACAATTTTTTCCTCACTTTCGTTCTTTTGAAAACACTCCCGCAAGTTTTGTTCTAATTTCAGTTTGGGTTTTTAAACGTTCTTGGGAACAAAACCACAATAACGACACTTAGTTTCGATCATAACTTTTGTTCTCGTTATCTGCTTTTTTATTAGAGAAAACTTAAAAGAAAAAAATATTTAAAAAAAAACTAAAAAATAAAATATGATCCTTTAAATAAAATAAAAAATAAAATAAAGAAAATGAAAGTAACAAATTAAAATAGAAAAATGAAAAAATAAATTGAATCAGTTTCTAAAAATTAAATTTAATTGAAAAAAATAATAATTTTTCTAAGAATAAAATCTAAGGACTAAAAGAAAATTTTATTAAAAAAAGAAAAAATAAATAATAATTAAAAAAATAAGTTCCTAAAAATACCTAAATGAAATTTAAAAAGAAATATTCTTTTTTTTTAAACAATAACATCTAAACAGTAAAAGAAAATTTTAGTATAAAAGGAAAAAATGCATAAAATATGTTTCCAAAAAGCAAATTAAATTAAAATATAAATTTTTTTTTTAAACAATAAAATCGAAAAATTGAAAGAAAATTATATTAAAAAATAAAAAAAATTTAAGTAAAAACTCGAAACTTAACGATTCGAACTCGGATCTCTCGAATGCCAGGCCTGTGCTTTGCTCACTCGGCCATTGCGACTGTTCCATTCTCTGAAAATAGCTTTTCACCACGAGTGGAGAATGAGAGCGCTTTTCTTTCTAAAACTTTTGTGCTAGAACAACAAAAGTATTTCGAAGTAAGTTGCCATCTGTCTTTCATTTATCTTACGAAAAAGTTTTTAATATCTTAGCCAACAGTGTCCTGTAAGTGTAGACTAACTCAGCTTTTATACCTCCATACTCTTAGCGGAGAAAAATTAATTTAAGAGACTTCCAATAATTTATATATAAATATCTTTTAAATTTTAAGATTTATTGATTTTCACAAATTTCATTGAATGCGGGCATAAGTAGAACGAGGTTTAAAAATTCAACCAAACTGGTGAATTTTTCCTTATATGTTTCCTTTGTTTGAAAGCTTCTATACCACTCACTCAAAACTGGTTGTTCCACTCTTGCTGCTTTGCTCAACGAATTCCAAAAATTCTCATATACTAGGGTAAATTTTTGAATTGCCTCATTTTCAGATTTGCCAATGTGCTCATGCAATCCCTTCAAATCCAATTTATGCATGACTTTCTTTAATGCAACAGTTTTGTCGCTTTCATCGCCACTTTGCGCGATGCGCTCAAAATCAGCAAACATATTTACGAAAATACTCACAATATCGGCTTTTTGCTATAATACAGGTGGAGACAGATCGTTAAGTCAATTTTTCATCGACGCTCTAAAATACTCTTCACATCATCAATAAGCACTTGGATGCCGGCAGTTTTTTCGGCTAGCGTGTTGAGTTCTGCCAGAAAATTGGTCAAAAACTGACTTTCTTCCCGTATGAGTGTATGATTGTATTGAAAACTACCGGCCGCAGCAGTACGCAGAAGTTAATGTCACTGGTATGGGTTTCATTGGCAACTTTTAATATATTATCATCCTCTTCAATGGAACTCAGTGTATTTTGGCTGGCAGAGGCTGTGACGTACTGGCAGAGAAAGAAAATTGCATTTCGCAATATTAAAAGTGCATTTACATATGTTTATACACTAGGCGACAAATGAAAGTGTACATCTTGTTCCATGTAATACAATATTCACAATTATTTTCATGAAAAAATGTTTGCGTTAATTATTTATGAAAATATACTTCCTTCTATAATATGAACCGTATAAATCAAAGTATCACACTTTATATAAAAATCACGAAAATTTAGAAAAATTTCATCAAAATTTTCAACTTTTCTTCAGAATTTCTAAAAAAAATTTCAAATATGCAGTTTTGTAGCCCATTAAATTTTGGACAAATTATGAGCACGTTTCAACCAGCTAAAAAATCGCGCTAATTTTTGAGAATTTTTTTGGAGATGCTTTTGCGGTTTTTTTTATATAATAAAAGCAATTTACAGAAACTGGCGTTGATTTTTTGAAATTTTGTTGCTAACGGTCTCCCGCATTTTATTTCATTAGAGATTCATGCTCATATGGAAAAAAAAGAGCAAAAATCCGTTAGCAAAAAAAAAAACATCTCAAAAATCAACGGGATTTTTTGGTTAAAATTGAATGGGATACCCAACTGCATACTCGAAAATTTTCTAGAAATTCTGACTAAAAAGTTGAAAATTTTAATGAATTTTTTTTTTTTAAATTGTTGCGTACTTTAAAGTGCGAAACTTTGTTTTATATGGTTTATATTATAGAATGCACTATATTTTCATAAGTAATTAATGCAAAAAATGTTGCATGAAAATAATTGTTTGTCGCCTAGTGTATGCAGGTTATCTCACCTGCAGCAGTAAACAAAGAGCCGCAATAATTAGCAAAGCCGTGGGTTTTACCATTTTGTTATATTTCTAAAAGCTCTTGTACGATTCGTTTGACAAACTTAATGTGACTGAATTTGAGAAGAAATTATCGCGCAATTTTTAGCTCAGTCAGCGTGCGAGAGTTATGTATATGTTCTTCATATCACTCAAATACTCAAAATGTGACTATGGAAATACATGCGTATGTTTCATTTTCGAGAATCGCAGAGACGATATGGCTCACATTTCATTTGTGCATACGTACATACATATGTATGTACATATTTATAATCGTTTTTCCTAAGAAATCGGGGCTGATGAAATACATTTCCGTATAATATAAAGTGGCAGATATACAAACATAGAAAACGCTCCCATGAAGCAAAATGATCATACCACCAAAAAACGATTCTAATAAAAACTGTCTACAGCGTACTTATTTTCAAAAACTAATTTTTTTTTATCAACAAATTTGTATGTGAAAAATTTTTCAAGAAAAAAAAATTTTTTAATATTTATTTTCATAGAGAATTTTTACGTGTGTATGTGTGAATTTCTTCCTCGCCCCGTTCTCGAGATATTTGGAAAACTATTAAATCGATTTGTTTTTGTGCTGTAAAGTTTTTAAAAATGTATTAATCAAGCTCAAATTTCATATTTGTTTATTATATATATTTATCAATCAACATTAAAAATTTGAAACAAATCAAACACATGAAGTGTGAACCCCGTTCATTTTGGTATGGAACGTCCCATATATAAGACTGTGTCAAATAAAACAAATGTTTTTTTTTTCTTTCAGTGAAATATGAAAATTTCGTTGACGTTCACAAAAATATAATTGTGCAGAAATTTCAGCGCTCTGTCTTCGTTTTTCAGTGAGCGCTCGCAAAAATAAGAATTTTTAATAAAAAAAATATTTCCAAGTAATTGCAAGTTTGAGTAGCTAGAACTTGCGGTTGATTTTTGGCAATTTTTTTTATTTTTTGAAGTTTTCGTTCATTTGTTTTTTTTTTTTTCTATATAAAAAAGTCGTCGAACACACTTTATTTGATGGCTAGTTCGGCTCAAGTAATACAAAATTTTAAGTGCAAAGCTCTTTCATTTTTATTAATCTATATTCTAAGAGCTATACTTTGTAGCATACCAATAAAATCACTGAAAAGTTGGAATTTCTCTTGATTAAATTCCTTTGCTTGAAAACTTGTATACCACTCTTTCACATCTGGAAACTTTTCTCTTTCTGCGTCGCTCAGGGAATTCCAAAAACGCTCATAAACTAGGGTAAATTTTTCAACTTCCTCTCCAGCAGATTTTTCAAGGCGTTCATACAGTCCTTTTAGACCCACTTTTTGGAAAATTTCCTTCAACATCGCAGTCTCACTGCTGTTATCACCACTTTGCGCTATGCGATCAAAATCCACAAACGTTTTTAAGATTGCCTCCAAAACCAATGCCTTTTCGTAACATCCGGGAAGGGAGAGATCAAGTCTCTTTTTGTTTCAAAATGCTGCTCAATTCAGGAATGAGCTTCTCGATGTATGCCGTTTTCTTGGGTACTACAATGAGTTCTGTTAGCAGGTCGGCAATAAACTGTCCCTTTTCCAGTATTATAGTATTACTATATTTGCCTACAACGTCAACTGTTGTACGAACCAGCATCAAAAGTAATGTGCGAGAAGAAATTTTATTGGATTTTGTTTCATTGCTCTCCTTTATCTTGTTGTCATTACGTTCTTGTTGTTGCGATGCCGTGACAAGCTGAAGGGGAAAGAAAGCTTTGCAAACTTTTATAAATTTTTAAACCATTATCGATTGCCTTACCTGCATCGATAGACAAAAGAAGGCAAAAAATAAGAACACGGCAAACTTTTTCATTTTGCTTAATTATTTATGTACGAATCTCTTGCCGGGCTTAATGTGTCTGAGCTGAGCAACTAGTTAGCGCTTGAGTTATATTTAATTTGCCATGCGAAAGCATTTGTTTTCTCACTCAACAATCGCTATCAGTTTTGAGAATGGTATGACGCTAACCACAATATGAACCCACACAGGCGTTGATCGCCTTATACATACATATATACATTAGGGTGGTCTAAAAATGCATGTGAAAAAGTAAAGTCGAAGTGTTTACGCTCTCGCCCCCTAGGATTGCTCTATACCGAAAAAGTTTTTTGTTTTGAAATCAAAAAATATTTAGAGGTCGCCCAAAGCGCCCAAGGTTGTCCATGTATTTTATATGGGGAAAAAACCACTTTTCGAAGAAATGGTATCGAATAGTTTAAAATCAATATTTTTCTACCAGAAAACTCTGTTTATCTGTAGGAGATTCCCAATAATAATGCCCAATTGTTTATTTAACTATTTTCTCATCGCAACTATAATTTATAGATTCACCAAAAACCCACAAAAAAATCCGAAAAATGCAATGGGATGGCCAATAAAAAATCGTTAGTATTAAAAAATGGTTAAATAAACAGTTGGGTATTATTATTGAAAGCAGGGACGTGAACCGAATGAAAAATTTGGTCGGTTCGGTTAACTGTTCGAACCGTTTTTGCACTTTTGGATTGGTTCGTCAATGCGGTTTTTTGGTCTTTGAACCGGGGTTTCGGTTCAGTTCAACGGTTCGAAAAACAAAAAAAAATAACGCGCAAGTTTAAGTGTCATGTGCCAAGTGCAACAGCGCACAAGGTTAAGGGTCAAGTGTCTGTCAAATGAGATGGGTTGTCTTTACATTTGATATTGTCACANCTGTTCGAACCGTTTTTGCACTTTTGGATTGGTTCGTCAATGCGGTTTTTTGGTCTTTGAACCGGGGTTTCGGTTCAGTTCAACGGTTCGAAAAACAAAAAAAAATAACGCGCAAGTTTAAGTGTCATGTGCCAAGTGCAACAGCGCACAAGGTTAAGGGTCAAGTGTCTGTCAAATGAGATGGGTTGTCTTTACATTTGATATTGTCACATGGTAAACAAACATGATAGATTTAACAAAAAGAAAAAAAAGTGGGTACATTTATCTATTGAAAATTGGTTGAAATGAACCATTAAACCCTTAGGAAAGTGGTTCGGTTTTCGGTTCGGATCAAACATTTGTGGAAAATTTCGGTTCGATTAAGGGTTCAGTTAATTAATAGAAGAAAGCGGTTTTCCGGTTCAAAACCGGTTCGGTTCAAAATCAGTTCACGTCCCTGATTGAAAGTCTCCTGAAAAGAACCAGCGTTTTCGATATAGAACAATCCTAGGGGGTGAGAGCATTGCTATTCCGACTTTACTGTTTTTGGACCACCCTAGTGTACATATATTCATAAGCAGGTGCGAAGATTGTTTACAATAATTACAATAACTTGTTCGTGACATACGTACATTAACTTTACTTAAGCTTATTCCTCGGCAGGCAATGGTAAGCCTCCGAGTGTATTTCTGCCTTGAGAAAGTCTTTCATAAAAACCATTTGACCTTTGTAGGCAGCGTAAAATTTTAGGCCGCTCCATTTGTTTTATAGCACCAGGGCGCATACCACAAATTGGATGCATACAGACAAGCAAATTACTACAAATTTGTTCTAACGCAATATAAGCATGCGGACCGAGTATATAAAAATTACACTTTTCCCAATTAGGAATTGAGGTTGAAATTTCAAAACCTTCTAAGCTCTTCCAGACTATGGATGAATTTTGAATTTGAAAATTTTATTATGGCTACGGCAAACAAACGAAGCCTTCTTAAGGATAGGCCAAGAGATCGACATAGGAAGTGTACATACATATATGTAATAGTTTTCTCCTCTTGCTCGCGAGCTACAATGGCTTCTCCATGGTTATGTCTGTCTGTAAGGCATTGCCCTGTTATCGCAGATATAAAAATGCTAATACAGTGCCGAGAGTACGCTGAGGTACCCCAGAGGCGGCCTCGAAAGAGTATAACTTAGGACGTTTTCTTTTCTACAAAAAAAGTTTGCCTTTTCATTGCCCTCTTCTAGATATTTGTGCGCAGAGGGCAATGAGAAGGCAACATTTTTCAGTAGTAGAGAAAACGTAGCATAAAATCAAAAACTACTCTAAGAAGTTATATGCACAATAACAAAAGGAACACGAACAAATTTAAAGCAAACACACAATTTTAACAAAATTATTTTTCTTTAACTATCATTTAGAAAAGTTTGGTACAAGTAAACTGTTTGGAATGGTTCTATAATTTATGACATCGTTTCTTCTCGTATTTAAATCGCGGTGAAACAGAGGCAACTTTCCAAAGACCAATGAAAATACCCTTAGAGAGAGAAAGGTTTAAAATGTAGTTCAGTGGAAGACAGAGAGGCAAACTGCATTTTTGAAGTATACGAACTTTTTGTTGAGGGTTGCAGAGTAGAAATGCCCTTACAAAGGTTCACAGAGTCCGACAAACACTCGTCGTTTATTCCCTCGTAAATCACACAAGTNCCGGTGAAACAGAGGCAACTTTCCAAAGACCAATGAAAATACCCTTAGAGAGAGAAAGGTTAAAAATGTAGTTCAGTGGAAGACAGAGAGGCAAACTGCATTTTTCAAGTATACGAACTTTTTGTTGAGGGTTGCAGAGTAGGAATGCCCTTACAAAGGTTTACAGAGTCCGACAAACACTCGTCGTTTATTCCCTCGTAAATCACACAAGTAGGAATATTTGAGCAGCCTTCTTTGAGATATATGCTAAAAAAGATTTTTATGCAAAATTTTAAATAAAAATAAGAAAGGAGACCGAAGTCGTTTGCACTTGTGTCCATGTTAGACTCGGCAGATGACAATTGCGGAAAATAGACACTGCAAGACCCATGTGAACCGGCCCTCATTGCCTCCGGCACTGTAGACAATGCTCGTTCATAAGAGAGAGATGGAACCATTATGATGAAATGCCACCCCAAGCTAACTGGGATTGGCTCAAGACTGTGGAGCAAAGAATATCGCACACAGGGGGAACAGGCTTCAGTGTTTACAGTGCCAATTACGAATGGGAGAGCGAATTACGTGCCGTGAGAACATAGTATAATTCGGTGACGACTCTTTAACGGAGACTAGGATTGAGACACTCTCTGTTCTTCTAGAGACTCATTTTCGACTGGTGAGGGGTATACGAGAACCACAGTGTCAANTAACCGGCCCTCATTGCCTCCGGCACTGTAGACAATGCTCGTTCATAAGAGAGAGATGGAACCATTGTGATGAAATGCCACCCCAAGCTAACTGGGATTGGCTCAAGACTGTGGAGCAAAGAATATCGCACACAGGGGGAACAGGTTTCAGTGTTTACAGTGACAATTACGAATGGGAGAGCGAATTACGTGCCGTGAGAACATAGTATAATTCGGTGACGACTCTTTAACGGAGACTAGGATTGAGACACTCTCTGTTCTTCTAGAGACTCATTTTCGACTGGTGAGGGGTATACGAGAACCACAGTGTCAAGATATAACTGGTTTGTTTTCAGAACTGTGGCTAATGAAGATGCCCTAAGATATGCTATTAGGGCTTCTCACAGTCTCAAATCGCCCGGTTCGGATGGCATTCTACCTAAACAGTAAATAATTAGGTATTATGATTGGAAGTCTTCTGATGAGAAACAGAGTTTTCCGATCGCACAAAAGGCAAAAGACGATTTGGCTGGACAAAAATCGAAAATTTCGATGATATTTTATGCCTATGAAAATACGCATGAACGTTCCTTAATCTTTGATTAACTAAGGGNGAGAACCACAGTGTCAAGATATAACTGGTTTGTTTTCAGAACTGTGGCTAATGAAGATGCCCTAAGATATGCTATTGGGGCTTCTCACTATCTCAAATCGCCCGGTTCGGATGGCATTCTACCTAAACAGTAAATAATTAGGTATTATGATTGGAAGTCTTCTGATGAGAAACAGAGTTTTCCGATCGCACAAAAGGCAAAAGACGATTTGGCTGGACAAAAATCGAAAATTTCGATAATATTTTATGCCTATGAAAATACGCATGAACGTTCCTTAATCTTTGATTAACTAAGGGACAATAATAGTCATGAAACAGCGTTTTGCATTTTGTTACCAGAGTACCTGCAACTTGCCGAATTAATATCTTGCGCATAGGCACCTCAATCAGCCATACGCGGTAGGCCTGTATTAATTATAACTAGTATGTGAAGATGTAACTTTTTAAAATTATTTTTATATTAAAGAAGGACTCTTAACAAGTAAGTTTTTATTGTTTCATTAGTTTACGTATAAAAGTTTTAAAATTTTATTTATTAAAAAATGTTTTATAAAATGAACTAGAAAATAGTTATTCCGTAGATGATAAAAAAGTACCCTGATTTAATTTTTATGAGCAATTATATTTCGTTTACAGCTACCAAATAATCTTTTGCAGGAAATTTTGCCCCTTATTCTAATTACCTTAAACGAGCAATGTTTGTGTATATGTATATGTATCCATAAGTTTCTCGGCAACGGCTCTAACGTAGCAAAATGAAAAATCGTTTTAAAAGGACTTTCGAAGTTGTATTTCTTCAAATTGTCAAAAACTTTTTATTTGTCACGGGGAAAATACCGTAAAAATTATTTGTATCGTGCGAATATCTATAGAAATTATCAGGGTTTCAAAAACCGTTAGCACAGCGACAACAGCCAAGCATTTGCTTTTTTATAAATTGTTGTTGCTTTGCTAGCCGGCAATTACAAGTACCTGATGAAGATCTTGCAGAAGCAATGAGCTTAGCCGACGACGCTTTAAAGGAATTTGAAGAAATGCGACAAGATGCAGAAAAAAACTTTCATTTGCTTTTCGAACACGTAGAAGAAGTATGCACCAACCTAGGTACAGAAATCAAAGTACCGCGATACAGCAGTCGCCAAAAGAATCGCTTTAATGTGAAAACCGGAGACGCCGAGGCATACTATCGCATTGCTTTTTACATTCCCTTCCTTGATACATATATTGCTCATTTGAAAAGCCGGTTCCTAAACCATAAATCAGTTTTAAATAATTTTAGTGTTTTGTTTCCAAAGTATGATTTTAACGAAAAAAAACTGAAGAATTGTTTGCTTTCTATGAAAAAGAAATCGACTGCTCGAAACAAAACTTTCTTCTGGAGGTAAAAATGTGGAAAAAACTAGTTTCACACGAACATTTTCGAAATGCTCTCGAAGCATTACAAGTAGCTAATACAACGTATTTTGGGAATGTTTTTAAGATCTTACGTATATTGGCACTTTTGCCCGTCTCAATAGCCACACCTGAACGAAGCTTTTCATGCCTGAAAAGAATTAAAACCTACTTGAGAAATACAACATGTCAATAAAGGCTCAACAGTCTAGCATCTATGAATATTCGCAAAGATATAAATATTTCAGTTGACGAAGTTCTAGAAGAATTTTTCAAAAAACCACAGAAAATTTGAAAATTCTTCGTTTCATTGATTTATAAATAAAAAGAGAAATTTAATGGCCCGTAGTCATAGTCAAAATAAAGTCGACTTTAAAGTTAGTTGCAGCTTTTTTGACAGATATCCCATTGAAAATTATGTCAAAAAGCTGCAACTAACTTTAAAGTCGACTTTATTTTGACTATGACTACGGGCCAATGTGTTTAACATTATCAAAATGTTTTATAAATAAAGCGAAAAATTGAATATATGATTTTAAAAATTCGTGGGAGGGGGGGTTAACCCCCAAAACCCCCCGTGTATCCGCCACTGGCTCAAACATTGTTTTGTACGAGTATATATGTATGTGTGTAAGTACTAAGCCATGGACGGTTTTTTTTTTAAATAATAGACTTTTTATTTGCTTTCCGCATTCTAACTAATTAAAAATACTCTTAATTACATATTTTGTATAATTAGGGCCTGCACAAAGCGTATAAACTCGACAAAACTTCCGTATTTCTTTATATCCGACTCCTTTGCTTGGAAATTGCTCAACCATTCACTCAAAACTTTACGCTCTTTACTCTCCTGCTCACCTAGCGAATTCAGCAAGCGCTTACATGTCACCTCAAATTTTTGAACAGCCTCTTTTTCTGAATTTTTTATGCGATCATTAAGTCCGATCAAATCCAATTTGTAAATAACATTTTTCAACAGGACAGTTTCACTGCTGTCATCTTCTCTTAGCGCTATGCGGCTAATATCTTCAAAAACTTCTGCAATGGCCGTTATAATAGCAGCTTTTTCATTTAAAACCTCTGGTGAAATATCTTGTAAATCCAATTTCTCCTTGCGTTCTAGAATACTTTTTAATTTGGAAATAAACTCTTGGATGTAAGCGCTTTTCTCGGGTATTTCATTCACTCCGGCTAGCAGATCGGCAACAAATTGACCCTCTTCCCGCAATATTAAACTGGTGTGATTTTGAATGAGTGCAATTGTATCGAGAAGTGATGATTGAAGTAGTGTGCGATAATCAATTTCGGCAGGTTTTGCTTCTACGTTATCCGCCTCGGGACGGGGAAATGCTGTGACGAGCTGGAATGAAATGAAATTTTAGACGTCATCGTGCATAGCAAATGCAATTTTAGCTAATTAGCTCACCTGTTGCGCTAAACAAATGATGCTCAAAATTAATAGAATTGCCGATCTTGCCATTTTACTAGAAGTATCAAAGCTTGTGGGTTGTTTGAGTAGCTTAGTGCTTCTGAATTGAATGCTAAACTGCGCTAAATTTATATATCCATGGAGTGGAGGAAAGTCACTCAAGCGTTTGTAGCTGTTTAATGCCAACTTTGTATTAATCAGAAATTTGTAAAATTAAATAATAACAGACATGGGCCATTCCAACAGTCCTAAGATTATTTAAATAATAATCATAACTTGTTTGCAAGACGCATTATATTTATTCAAGCTTCTTTTCTTAGAATATCTCGCAGTAGTTAAGAAGATAAATAATTAAAAATGCGTTTCATATAAAACAGAAAAAACGAAAGCTATGTAGACGTGTCCGTTATTAAAGTACATTGTTCTTCTTCTTCTTGATTAGCGCTGTAATCGCCTAAGCGATTCCTGCTGAGTCTAGCAATGAATGCCAGTCGTTTCTCGTCTGTGCCAACTGTGCAACGCCAATTAGAAATGACAAGTGAAGCCAAGAGCTTCTCCACTTGTATATCCAAGACGGCAAATCCGATGTATTTTAATCCGCCGCACTAAGTTTAGGTCGGTGTAAAGCTTACACAGCCAATCGATCCGTTGTCTGCGCCGCCTCATCATCAGCTTAAAGAAATTAAATGAAAGGGAGTGACATTTCCTTGGATAGCCTTTGCGATTAGGCTTTCCGTTGTTTCCCCATCTCCAATCCTCGCGTGGCAACTGCAAAATCCACACCCTCCCGCTGAAACTTCCGTCGTCGTTTCGCAATTTGCCCTTCAGACTTTACTGTTTGCCTTTGCATCCTCTGCTACTTCGAAGCGCGCCCGCTAATTTCACAGCCGCCGCCATTTCCGGCCACCGCCGTATCACCGTTGGAACGTGGTTCAGTGGGTCTCTTGCTACGGTCACTCCTTTCCTGTATCGCTGAACCACCTCCTTCTCCCGTCGAAACAAATCCATCTTCATCACTACCAACCTCTACCCAACTAACTGCTTCCGCTGCTGGTGGAATCTTCAGGACTTCCTCTAAGAGCAACCGTCTGCAGCAGTACTGGCTGTCGTAACCAACCTTAAGTGGCACTTTCCTGCCGTGATATGTCAGGAACTTTCTCTTCAGGTCAATCCACTCACATCCACCAACAGTCAGGTTGCCAACAGTCAGGGCCCCTTCCTGCTGGCTCGTTTTAGTTTAGCTCCTGATTGGAGTTAGAATAGTCTTCTCCCGACTTGAGTTAGCGCCCTGCTTAACTGTTGTAGCTGTTGGAACCCATTTTAACTTCTCGTGCGTGATGGCCTAAATATAAGTTTATATAGCGAGCTACTTGCTCTAAGATAGACGCCCGCTAGCAGCCGGAGCTGAGTAGTGCGAAATAACAGACGCTGCAGACTTCGGTGAGCACTTAAACCGAATAAGTCGGAGTGGCTTCACCGACTCCATTCGGCTTAGTTTCCGCATCTCGCCCAAGACTTGCCCAGAGTGTGCGAACGATGAGCGTCGGATTATGCCAACTTTTTCACAGTGGAAACAGCACTTGGAATCTATGTAATATCAAATCCATTTTTATACAAGTCTAAAATATTAACATTTTCTCCTCAGTCATTCTTATGAACATGCATACAATGTACGCTGCAATTTATGTTCACTAATAATTCAACGTGCGTCTCATAAAATATATTGTACAACCACAAAGGTAATTCATCGTGAGCATCCTTAATTTTCTAATTAACTTCAAGAAAATTACACAAACATTTGCGTGAATTCATGCAAAGTCAAGATCGTTAAAGCAAAATTTAGTGGAAGGCGAGCAGCTAAAACGCGCGAAATAGCAAGGAGCAGCTAATTATAAGCACACATCTAGGCAGAATTGCGTGTAGAAGCAGCCGGTGAAACAAAGTAGGCCAAAAGAAAAATAAAAACCAAATGATGCACTTAATGCTCCAAAGCCTAGAAGAGCCACTTAATCTTAAATATGCTGATTACAGATTCAAACTCAACGAAGGCAAGTAGGCAGGTCAGACAAAGATACAGGTAGGCAGTCAATCAGTCTGGAAAGCAGGCCAGACAATATGCAACATGCATAGCAGCTAAATTAGCGGCAGAGCCAAGCAGTCTGCGCAAATCTTCACGCAATGACTACACAATCATTTGTCTATGTCAGCTTAGCAAGGGGAATTTATGCGTTGAAGGATATATGTAAGTATTAATGCGATACATGTATGTACATATGTAATGCGTACCTTGGATGCTGTGTTGTAGTGGTTGAAGTGCTCACTACCATTCCGCACGGCCTGGCGATCGAGCCCAGTTACATACTAACATCAGAAAAAAAGAGCGATTTTTTTCTTAACAGCGGTCGCCCCTCGGCAGGCAATGGCAAACCTCCAAGTGTATTTCTGCAATGAAAAAGAGCTCCGCTTAAAAATACAATCGCCATTCGGAGTCGGCGTAAAACTGTGTGACATCATCAAGGCACGCGCCACATATCGGAGGAGAAGCTCGGCCAAACACGTACATATTATTATTATGCCATTATGAGAAACATAAATAAATATTTTAACTGTCGATATTTCCAGCGATGTGTAAAATATGATGTGAATTAGCTCTAAGTAAGTAGGTGTGTGAGTTCGCACGATTTATAGTTCTCAGGACTAATTAAAGCTCTTGCGCTCAGAAATGAAATTTATACATATTTAGGCAACCATGGAATTTAGTACGCACTATTTTTCACTACACTCTACACAGTCGCTTAGTCGTGATAAGCACTATACTCTATTAGAAATTCGATACGATACTAGGGTTATGGTACTCTATTCCAAAAACTATCGTTTTAAATCTATCGAGTAAAAAATATCGGTATCGAGTAGCAAAAGTATCAATATGGTACCGTATCGTATCGAAATTCGTGTCCCTATTTGTTCCTTTCCCTTAGTTTTCCATATGATAGAACCATCGTGTAACCTTAACGTATCGTTGAAGGTCGCGGACGTCCACAGAGTCGAGGTCAGCTACAAGCCGAAAAGCATATTCATTAAAAATAGCAAGTCTTGAGCTTGCCAGAGCGGAACAGTGGCGGAGATAGTGTTCTACATTCGCCTCCTCGTCCCTGCAATTACGACAGAAATCATTAGCGGGGTAATGCATTTGCTCAGCATGCGCTCCCATTAGGCAGTGTCCTATAAATATACCGACAACTATGCTAATAATGAGGTCGGTGCTTACTCGAAGATAAGAGGACGCCTGCATCGTGCGCAGAGTTTACCTAGCGTAGTTCAGTTCCCTCCTTGCAAGCTCTTCTGCCACGCAGTTTCCCGGTATTATTCCACTGTGCCCGGGTACCTATACCCCGTTAATGGTGACTTTCGTGGCAGGCNTAAATATACCGACAACTATGCTAATAATGAGGTCGGTGCTTACTCGAAGACAAGAGGACGCCTGCATCGTACGCAGAGTTTACCTAGCGTAGTTCAGTTCCCTCCTTGCAAGCTCTTCTGCCACGCAGTTTCCCGGTATTATAACACTGTGCCCGGGTACCTATACCCCGTTAATGGTGACTTTCGTGGCAGGTTCTCTCCATGCTTTGCTGCATTCAGTATAGTTGCGTTTCAGCTGGCCCGATATCTATCGTAAAGGTGGGTAGGCAGAAGATTCGATACAGTCTCCAGAGCCCTACTGGGAGTAGAGCCGGCCACCATACGGTGATCCCATAGAAAAGGATGATTCGGACCACTGCCGTGTACAACCAGTGTATTTTGTGTGGTTTGAGACCCCATCGTTTCCCTAGCACTGCTTTACAGGCGCAAAAGGTGGTAATGGCGTTCGTGGATCGTTCCATAAGGTTCCGATTTCAGTCAAACTTCCTGTCGATAATGGAATATAGATATTTAACCTTGTTGGAGAGTGTAAGACCCACACCATTTAGGGAGTGGGTTAAAAGGATGGTATCTTATATCTCCTAATACTCAGGAACCGGTCTCGGTTCACTAAGTAGGGCACCGAAATTTTCATCGTAATGAATTGGCTGACGAACTGGTGAACTATTGATTTAAAGTTTGCCAAATTATTAGCCCAGCACCTTTAGGTGTCTCGGATGCAGCCAAGTAGCGTAGGTGCTTATTTATAAAGCTGAACAGTACGATAACGGGATGACTTCCTTGGGAAAAATAAAATAAAATATAAAAGGAACGCCATCCACAACTTGGGTTGATTACGGAGCACAAAGTAGCGGTCAACATATGGATACCATAGATACCAGCGTAGGCGCTTGTTTGTGGCAATGAGTAAGAATTTTGACAAATTTTGACTTTTTACAAAAAAAAATGTTTGTGTAACATTTCGAATTTTCAGTTTCACATTGCCCCAGCGGTACAACTGCCAGTTAGGCACTTGTACTGAGCCCACGATCAACTTTTGTTTGATTTGTCCAGAACGGTAAGAACCATAAAGTCAATTAACTTCTTATTTCTGGCACGAATGCATAGATCCATGATTGGTCATCTGTTTAGTTGTTACTTATCAGCGCTAGTGTCATTGTAGTTCAAGAGATGATGCAAAAATAAATCTATCAAAAATTTTCGAAATCTGTTTTATAGATTCCCTACTTTTGAAGTAATGGTAAAAGTAATTCCCTTAGCTGAATATAATTTCTAGCTACTTTAATGCATCTAACTCTATGTAATTTGTGCATTAAAAGCTGCAGGTTTCACATTGNTTCTTATTTCTGGCACGAATGCATAGATCCATGATTGGTCATCTGTTTAGATGTTACTTATCAGCGCTAGTGTCAGTGTAGTTCAAGAGATGATGCAAAAATAAATCTATCAAAAATTTTCGAAATCTGTTTTATAGATTCCCTACTTTTGTAGTAATGGTAAAAGTAATTCGCTTAGCTGAATATAATTTCTAGCTACTTTAATGCATCTAACTCTATGTAATTTGTGCATTACAAGCTGCAGGTTTCACATTGCCGCTACGCCATTGTCACTACATTGACTGCAGTCGTATGATTAATACCTGCAATCAAAGCATTTACCACGAACACCACATTAGTGGGTTGCAACTGCAAGGCTACACCCCAACAACGCCCACTGCACAAATGAACATAGACTACAAACAAAGCACAGACGTGCATACCCGCATATCCGGCTGCTTACAGTTGCCATGCGTTGCACATGCGGTAGCAATATGGTGTGCGAAATGCACACGCTTGCAACACATCGCAAATTAGAGATTCGGAGGCCGCCTTTGCCGCCGCCGCCACTGCCGTCACTGCAGCCGGAGCCTTGATGTCCGATTAAAGGTGCCCGNATACCCGCATATCCGGCTGCTTACAGTTGCCATGCGTTGCACATGCGGTACCAATATGGTGTGCGAAATGCACACGCTTGCAACACATCGCAAATTAGAGATTCGGAGGCCGCCTTTGCCGCCGCCGCCACCGCCGCCACCGCCGCCACTGCAGCCGGAGCCTTGATGTCCGATTAAAGGTGCCCAATGGAAGCAAACAAAAGGCTTTATGCTTGCCTCGACTAATTAAGATGCGTATCGCTTTAATAAGAAGCTGCTATTAATGTAGAGTGGGCGGTTGTTTCGCAAGTTTGTGGCGGGTATTTTATAATAAAAAAATTGTTTGTGGTTAACGCTTGGTTGTAGCGATAATGTGCGTATTGTTAGAGTGTAAAAACGGATGTTGCGGGAGACTTTGATGTATGCGTGCAAATAATTTTAGTGCAAACTGATTTAAGGCTTAGGAATTCTGGCATTTAGATATTCTAAAATTGTGAAGAGTAAGTTGGGCGATTTGCAGGAGTTGAATAATTTACGATTTAATCAATGGTGAGCTGTAGTATCTATGAACGTACCTACATATATACATATGAGCAAATCTCACGAGTTGNAATAATTTTAGTGCAAACTGATTTAAGGCTTAGGAATTCTGGCATTTAGAGATTCTAAAATTGTGAAGAGTAAGTTGGGCGATTTGCAGGAGTTGAATAATTTACGATTTAATCAATGGTGAGCTGTAGTATATATGAACGTACCTACATATATATGAGCAAATCTCACGAGTTGTTTTTTTTTGTTTAGCGTCATTCCCTTCTCTCGGCAAAATAAAAACGCTAAAGCATTCTTCTTCCATTTATTTCAATCAATGGAGCTCCAGAAACAAGTGCAATAAAAAATAAATCATGCCTTTGAGCAACTTTAGCGTTAAAACATTTATTTAGGCGAAAAATAACCGAAATTTATCATTTTTATATTTTTACTGGAATAACTTTGGGAAGTTTTCAAATATAATATTCATATCATAGGGAGTAGACGCTGGCACCGAATACAAGATATCTGTGAAGTTTCAAGAGTGTGCTACCAAATCACAAAAAATGGAAGCATGCAGAATGAATCTTGTGTAATAAAACTAGTGGGCTACCAAAAGAAAAAAAAATTATATTGAGTAAAATATTTTATTGGCACACTCGAAATCCATTCTAAAATTGTTGTATACATGAAGAAATAAATATATTTGTGCATGAGGAATACTGTGTAAAAATTTTCCAAGCAAATATTTAATTACTTTAAAACAATATGATTTTTAAATTAAGGCGTGCGAGTTGACGAGTTAGCTGGCTGTGTATGGTGCTAGGAGCGTATGCTTTACAAACGCAACTACGGGTATATGAGCACGAATTCTTATTTTGACTTTTCTTAGTACATATATCATTTTTAAGTTTTCATTTAAATACAATTTCGCGATGGAATCTTGTTCTTTATGCAAAACTGATGATAATACATTATCTAAGATTAGTGTGCCACCATTTTCGATCAAAAACACGTTTTTGCCTAAAAATTTAGCAACCCGTGAGATTTGCAGAATTGCAGATTGAGCGGAATGAGAACTTGTGTTAATTTAAAAAAGTTAACGTAATTTTTGAAAATCTTGGGCAGACCCAGAAAAGTACTTATTTTATCTACAGGTGACTTTTGCTTACATTTTTTTCAAGTCATTTACACAATTTCTTTCTCATTTTAAGTGACATCTCATGTTGGTCGCACTTATTGNGTAATTTTTGAAAATCTTGGGCAGACCCAGAAAAGTACTTATTTTATCTATAGGTGACTTTTGCTTACATTTTTTTCAAGTCATTTACACAATTTCTTTCTCATTTTAAGTGACATATCATGTTGGTCTCACTTATTCGTAATTGTCCTTTTATCCACCCACTGACATTATTAAACTTGCATACATACTATGTATGCATGTAATTTAAAGCTCGCTGTACTCGCGCTCAATTAAATAGTTGTGTCAGTATAATACTCTCTTCATTTTTATCCTTTCATTTAAATACACATACATATGTACATATATATATATATAATCTACATGCACTCGTGCTTATAAAAACTCATTTACATTTAATGAGCATCATGTCAGTCAAGTCAGCGCAATTAAGTTCTTAATGCTCGCATTGACTGTTTGCATAATAATCAACAAAGCAACACTTGCATGCCAGTGTTGATAATTGCGTTTTCCAATTTCGTATGAAACTGTAATTCAAATTGTACTTTTTATCATTAAATTATAACAAATTTTGATTCCATTTATTTTTGTGATATTTACTTATTGTGTACAACTTGTATTTAATTAATGTTCCTAATAAAGTTTAATTAATTGCTAAAAATTTAGAAACAATACTACCTTTATTTTATTTATATAAAGTTTACACACTGTTACATCAGATATTATGATTTTGAATGCAGGTATGCTTATAAATATACAGTAATACTAGGTTAACACATAAGTAGATTATCCTCATTTTCGAGCTTAAATTCGTCCCTCGTTAATTTGTAATTATAAAATAATCTCAGATTAAGCCGATAACTTTTCGGTGTTCTACCTAGTTTTATCGGTCATTTTTGCGAATAAAAGGAGAAATGCCAAATGTAAAAGTAAACAGAAATGGACGCTAGCAAGGAAAAGAGGTTTGTAAAGGTATTTTTAATTAAGTTAATCCAGCTATAAGTACTCGTAGTGTCAACTATGCCTGAACTTTTTATCAATGTTATGTTATCACTAGAATTAAGATAATCTCTAGTTCTTTTTAAAGAGGAAATTGTTTCTAGTTGAAGTCTATTTCGACATTATATTTTTATTAATTTTTTTGTATGGAGAGGATCCTTTCAACATTGTCTTAATAATATGCAATCGACAACACTTCTTGGCTCATTTAAAAAAAACTTGTATTGATTCCTACTTTTTCCCAAAACTCAAAAACATTAAGGTTGACAACATTTTAAATGTGCTCAGCCAAGACCCTGATCTATTCTTCTATTCTAGCAATTTCACACTTCT
>NW_016162456.1:38657-43031 GCF_001687245.7 Rhagoletis zephyria | reverse complement strand
CAAAACCGAAAAAGGTCAGAAAAAATGCAATAGAGTATTAACAAAAAAAAATTTGTTTAATTTTTGATCTAAAAAAGCTTTGCACTTATTTTGCTTTGCTCTTTTCTAAATGAAGGCTACCTTTACTGTTAACAGTTTAATTGTAATTTGTGGTCATGACCTCATACCAAAATAAGCATTTTCACTATATGAAAGGTATGTAAAACAAAACCGGTTTATCCGATTTTTTTTTTAATTTCAAAACCGGGAACCGGTTTTTTCAAATTGCAAGCTTTCGAATAACTCGAATCCCGGATTTGGAAAAAAGCGAATAATCGAACACCCTAGTACATGCATTTAAATTACTGTGATGACTTACAAAAAGATGACACCGTTTCCTACCGAATCATAAAACATGGTCTAAATTACTTATCACACCGGAATTCGGAGTTGCGCTCTAAGAGGACACTATATACATTAGGGTAGTGCAACAAAATAAAATCGGAATTTTAATACTCTCATCCCGTAGGATTGTCCTATACCGAAAAAATACACCTCTTTTTTTTAAATTTTGAAATCAGAAAATATTTAGACGTAACTCAAGCGCTCAAAGTTTTCCATGTATTTTGTTTAGGGAAAAAGCAATTTTCCATACAAATGGTAGAGAATTCTTGAAAATTAATATTGGTCGATCGGAACTCTGTTTATCATCAGGAGACTTCCAATAATAATACCCAATTGTTTATTTAACCATTTTTTAATAGTAACTGTATTTTATAGGAACCCAGAAAATCCAATAAATCGTTAATATGAAAAAAATGGTAAAATAAAATAATCTTACGGGGTGAGGGCTTTAAAATTCCGGCTTTAATTTTTTTGACCACCCTATTGTACATACCTAGTTTCCACTTAGAATGAAAATATTTTTTGATTTCAAAATAAAAAAACAGGGGTGAATGTTTTCGGTATAGAACAATCCTAGCTTTAAAATTCAGACTCTTCTTTTTCACATGCATTTTTGGACCACCCTAATGTATATGTATAAAATAGGACTAGAAACCCTGAATACCGAAATGAGGAAGGCCAAGTGGTTTCCTGCAAAATCTTAGAACTATTTCGATAAACTTAGATAACTGCGCATTTCCAGAACTGGATAAATTTCTATAACTCAAAAATTTACATATCTCTATAAATATCGATAACTCGGTTTTAGTAGCTCCAGAAATTTCCATATCTATGATAATTCAATAAATTTATGAAATTTCGATAACCCGATATACTTCAAAAATTCCAAAAACATCGACAAACTTCGATAGCTATAACAAAATTCATAACTCAACATAGATTTATCCCTCAGAAAGTCCCGTTTATATACAGCCAGGCAACAACAAGAACAGCTATTAAGTATATACCAACTTCTCAAACAATAAATTCCATTGAAAACAGCCCCAAACAACAATTTTGTGTCTCAGCAATAAAATTAATTTAACATGCTGATATTTTTTTGGTGTATAAAAATGTAAGTTATCTACACACCTACTTTTACAAGCTCGATATGACATCAAAAGCCACACATGCTTACAGCCATTATTTGCTGATCTGTGGCGCCACTGCAGAGGTGTTTTGGATGTATCTTCTTACACGCATACATATGTTCATACAAAACTTTGTACAATTCAGCAAATGTGTATACATATTGGAAATTGTTTTTGGGGAAAAATCTGCATATGCATACATACATATTTGTTTTTACTTATATGTAGATACATAGGTTTAGGTTTATCTGCGACNTTGTCTGCCGAGGGGCGACCTCTAATTGAAAAAACTGTTTTATGCTGAGATCAGAATTTAAACCATGGGCCTCCGGAGTGGCAGTAAGTCCCTAAGCACTCGGCTACGATAACAAGAGAACTACTCAAAACCGAAAAAGGTCAGAAAAAATGCAATAGAGTATTAACAAAAAAATATTTGTTTAATTTTTGATCTAAAAAAACTTTGCACTTATTTTGCTTTGCTCTTTTCTAAATGAAGGCTACCTTTACTGTTAACAGTTTAATTGCAATTTGTGGTCATGACCTCATACCAAAATAAGCCTTTTCACTATATGAAAGCTATGTAAAACAAAACCGGTTTATCCGATTTTTTTTTAATTTCAAAACCGGGAACCGGTTTTTTCAAATTGCAAGCTTTCGAATAACTCGAATCCCGGTTTTGGAAAAAAAAGCGAATAATCGAACACCCTAGTACATGCATTTAAATTACTATGATGACTTACAAAAAGATGACACCGTTTCCTACAGAATCATAAAACATGGTCTAAATTACTTATCACACCGGAATTCGGAGTTGCGCTCTAAGAGGACACTATATACATTAGGGTAGTGCAACAAAATAAAATCGGAATTTTAATACTCTCATCCCGTAGGATTGTCCTATACCGAAAAAATACCCCTCTTTTTTTAAATTTTGAAATCAGAAAATATTTAGACGCAACTCAAGCGCTCAAAGTTTTCCATGTATTTTGTTTAGGGAAAAAGCAATTTTCCATACAAATGGTAGAGAATTCTTGAAAATTAATATTGGTCGATCGGAACTCTGTTTCTCATCAGGAGACTTCCAATAATAATACCCAATTGTTTATTTAACAATTTTTTAATAGTAACTGTATTTTATAGGAACCAAGAAAATCCAATAAATCGTTAATATGAAAAAAATGGTAAAACAAAATAATCTTACGGGGTGAGGGCTTTAAAATTCTGGCTTTAATTTTTTTGACCACCCTATTGTACATACCTAGTTTCCACTTAGAATGAAAATATTTTTTGATTTCAAAAAAAAAAAAAAAAACAGGGGGGAATGTTTTCGGTATAGAACAATCCTAGCTTTCAAATTCAGACTCTTCTTTTTCACATGCATTTTTGGACCACCCTAATGTATATGTATAAAATAGGACTAGAAACCCTGAATACCGAAATGAGGAAGGCCAAGTGGTTTCCTGCAAAATCTTAGAACTATTTCGATAAACTTAGATAACTGCGCATTTCCAGAACTGGATAAATTTCTATAACTCAAAAATTTACATATCTCTATAAATATCGATAACTCGGTTTTAGTAGCTCCAGAAATTTCCATATCTATGGTAATTCATTAAATTTATGAATTTTCGATAACCCGATATACTTCAAAAATTCCAAAAACATCGACAAATTTCGATAGCTATAACAAAATTCATAACTCAACATAGATTTATCCCTCAGAAAGTCCCGTTTATATACAGCCACGCAACAACAAGAACAGCTATTAAGTATATACCAACTTCTCAAACAATAAATTCCATTGAAAACAGCCCCAAACAACAATTTTGTCTCTCAGCAATAAAATTAATTTAACATGCTGATATTTTTTTGGTGTATAAAAATGTAAGTTATCTACACACCTCCTCTCTTAAACATATGTTCATATTTTATATGTATGTATGTATATACAGCTACTTTTACAAGCTCGATATGACATCAAAAGCCACACATGCTTACAGCCATTATTTGCTGATCTGTGGCCCCACTGCAGAGGTGTTTTGGATGTATCTTCTTACACGCATACATATGTTCATACACAACTTTGTGCAATTCAGCAAATGTGTATACATATTGGAAATTGTTTTTGGGGAAAAATCAGCATATGCATACATACATATTTGTTTTTACTTATATGTACATAGATACATAGGTTTAGGTTTACCTGCGACCATTAGCGCACACAAGGGGTGGGTTTTGGGGTTCAAACCCCCCCTAAAGCTAATAACCTCAAATACAATCTGTATCTTAAAGCTAAGAATCCAGCTCTCAAGGAAATTATAAGAAATATTTATTATAATTTCTGTTGCTTGAAAAAGCGCTTTGCTTTTGCTGTAAATTTTCATGAGGGAATAAATATACGAGCATTTTTTTATAGTACCTCAAGGTTCGTCCCGTAATTTGTTTTAGAGATCCGATGATTGGATCATGAAGAAATTAACGGTTCCCCTAAATTTGAATATGAGAATTGAAGTCGGTTGTGTTCTTTCCTTAAAAACTATTTGTTTAATAAAAAGTTCTATAAACTCAAGATGCGCTCAACTTTCAAAAGTACCTAATAAAAAATTTTAAAAAAGAGGCAGTAAAATTAAATTTATTGATTCCATGAATTTTTGCACTTCTATGTTCATTTTTTCGATTTCTGGTTTTCGATAGAGATGGTGATTTTTCACGATTGCTAAATTTTTTTAATATTTCAAATACCGAAAAAATTAACTGAACTCTCAAGAAAAACGAAAAATTCATGTAAAACGACGGACGAGAAATGGAAAAGAAATTTTCTTCTACCAAAATTTTTTAAATCAGTTTGCAGCTCTCAAGA
>NW_016162456.1:13008-38279 GCF_001687245.7 Rhagoletis zephyria | reverse complement strand
GCAGGCATCAAATATTATTATTATTATTTACTGGGCGGCGATTGCTTGAAAAGTTTGTTTTCTGCAAGCAAGGAAATGCCGGTTACCCGCAGAATATTATACGGGACGTAGGCTCCCGTTAAAGGAAGGAACTCGCTACATATTTGTGTTCAAATAGCAGCACTTCTGAGAGAATTATAACTACTAATATCTGACGCTGCTCAGTAGAAACAGCAGCATCGGGATAAGGGGAATCTGGTCTTCAGATTTCATCTTAAAAATAATTTTCATTGTAAGGAGATTCCAATTCAAAATCGCAGTATATTAAGTTTGAAAAAATGTGCTCCCTTACCTTGGTCCGACACACATACGTACGCACTTTGGGTACAAATACGCGCCAAGCCTTGAAGATACAAGTAGAACGACTGTACGCATTATGGGCGCAGCGCTGGCCTACTGTGCTGCGGACCGAGGTTTTGTCAAACGCGTGTCTGCTCATTTCCAATCATACATTTAGTGCCATATTCTCAACTAGCTTTTAAAGTTTCTCTGTCCTTTAAACGTATTTTTTCATGGAAGAATTTGTGTTTTAAGGGCAGAAAAATTTTAAAACCTAGGCGACATAACGGCCCTTTGACTATCAAGCAGCCATACCGGTTCAGTAGACTATCTACCTCAAAGCTTTGTAAAGGGTATTTTGACCATTTTGAGCGCTTGGTAGCGCTAACCATAATAACAGTGTTTGGTGAATAATTCAATGACGAGTTGGCAAGAGTAGAATCTGCAAACGGCTTTAATTTAATTCCCAATGTTCACAAAATAAAATCAGACGACTCCACATTCTTGTTTAGGTATTTTTCCCCAATATTTACCATATATATTAGCACTTGAAACCAAGCATAAAAAACTAATACAATTCCCTTTTTTTCAGAAATGCCTATTTACTTTTGCGAACACGTATACATTTTAAAACGAATACATATTTTAAAACGCATTTGCACAGGCACATCACTCATATGCCCTGCTGACATCCCATGAGATTACTAATGCATTTCATTTCCGCTGGCATAAAAAGTAAAAACAAAAAAAATAAAAAATACGAATGCAAACAGCAACTGACCATGGGCTGAGCACGAACCCTCCAAAATTCAAAGCAAATATTTTTCTACATATTTATGAGCCTAAAGCAAATTTACGCTTGATAATCATACCTGCCATTGTGCGTTGGTGAAGTTGGTTGGGAGTTTTATTCGAATAGCGTGCAAGCATGCAAAGGGTGTTTCACTGAAAGTAGAGAAGTAAAATACGGCTACAATGCTACTCAAATTCTAGATATGAACTCAGTTACTATCTGTTAGCGTAGTCAATCTGAACTTATAAAAGAAGCTCCAGACCAGCTCAAAAATTGTTAATCGGTTCAGAAATAAATACATATGTCTTGAATAACATGTCCCAAAATATTTCATCGAGCCTAACCTACAACTAGGCACTCGCTTAATCGATTGGTGAAAGCACTGGTTATTATCGTTTTTTTTTTTTGTATCATGAAGAATTTATGTGCATGTTACTCATACGCCACGTACTAAATACTATCAACCCGTTTGATCAAACTGAATGGGAAAACAATAACATTTGATTACGCAAAATGGATTATGTAGCGGTTGAAGCGACAATTTTGGGTTCTAAATCTAAGTCAAGAAATAATCTTTGGAAAACAATTGAAGGAAAATAGTTAAAATCATAGGAAGGAAAGTGTGAGGTTCTTTAATATGTATTTGCGGCTTTCAACCTTAAATGAATTTAGGAGCGCCAATGAAGTTTGGTATTTTATTGCTGCAGTTAGTTGAAGGAATTTACAGGGCAATACAGGCTAAGATAGTAAAAAGTCTTCTGCGTGACAAATGAAAGGCAGATGGCAAGATGGTTCGAAAGGTGTTGGTTATTCTAGCACAAAAGTCCCAGAAAAAAAGCACTCTCATTCGTGATGAAAAGTTCTTTTGCCAGAAAGCACTTCTACTCACTACTACTTATAAATTTTTGCTTGCGCTACTCTAACAGTCGCAATAACCGAGTGCGCAAAGCACTGGTGTGCCATTCGAGAGATACGGGTTCGAGGCCTCGGAGAACGGATTTTATTACTTTATTTTTTCTATTTTAAATTTTCCTTCTTTTTTAATATCATTTGCTTTTCTTTTATTATAAGATTTCATTGTACTAAAAAGGAAAATATATATTTTTTAATTTCATTTGATATTTAGAAACTTTTTTTTTTATTGTTTTAAAACGAAAAAATATTTGTTTTTAATTTCATTAAATTTTTAGGTAGGTATTTTTAAATTTCTCTTTCTTGTTTTAAAATAAATTTTTTTGATTTTTAGATTTTATTGTTTTAAAAATTTAGATATTTTTTTCATAAAATTTTTGGAAACACAATTTATGTTTTTCTTTTATTATTTAATTTTTAGTTTGAAACAGAAAAAAAAATTGTTTTTAATTTCATTTGGTTTTCACGGTGGTATTTTTAAAATTTCTGTTTCTTTTTTGAATATAACTTTTTTTAATTCTTAGATTTTATTGTTTTAAAAACTAATATAACATATATATTCACATAGTTTCATTAAGTTTTTAAAAACCCATACTATTTTTTTATTTCACTTTTTCGTTTTGAGTTTTAAACCGGAAAATTCGCTTTTTTAAATTTATTTAATTTTTGACTAAGTATTTTTTTAAATTTTTTATTCTTTTTTCAATACAATTTTCTTTTAATATTTATATTATATTGGTTTAAAAGGTAAAATATTTACTTCATAAAATTTTTAGAAAGGTATTTTATATTTTTTGATCTACTTTATTTAAGATTTTTTAATTTTTAGTTTACTTTTCTATCTATTTTTATATTTTATTGTTTTAAAAAGAAAAATAATTGATTTGACCTTTTTTTTGTAATTCAATATTTAGATTTTGTAATAAAAACAAAATTATTATTTTTTTTTATGTAATTTTTAGGAGTTTATTTAAATTTTTCTTTTTTCAATTTCATGTTCTTTTATTTTTATGATCTTATTGTTTAAGAAAATAATTTCTACATTTAATTTTCTCTTATTTTTTAANGAAGAGAAGTAAAAGCTAGACATGGAGTAGTATTAGCTGCCACATAAGTATACAGGTGGATGTTGCTTGTGAGAGAAATTCAATTTAATTTCACATGTAAACATCAGCATTTTGAGATAACTGGGAGCTTAAACCAATACTTTGGAGAATGAAATGAATTTTTTCCTTATTTGATTTATTGTGGGTATAAGTATAATACGAAATCTGCTTATTTAGTGTAGCTACTGCACTAAATTGCGATTCATTTAATACCTCAGCCCAATCG
This sequence comes from Rhagoletis zephyria, assembly GCF_001687245.7. Classification (NCBI taxonomy): domain Eukaryota; kingdom Metazoa; phylum Arthropoda; class Insecta; order Diptera; family Tephritidae; genus Rhagoletis; species Rhagoletis zephyria. The sequence goes on along the minus strand of NW_016162456.1, from coordinate 34,924 downwards.
CATAACTACTTCGAGGTGTATTCTTATGTATGTATGTATCTTTATGGGTACATAAGTAAGTATGTATATCTGTATCTGCTGCTCGGCAATTTGTTTGCATATGAATAATTCCAACTTAAATCCATCCAATCGTGCGACAAACACGAAGTACACAGCTGTTGTAGGCTGCCAGGCTGCCAGCCTGCCAGCAGGATATAAAAAAAAAACACTACGTTTACTTGTGCATAGGTATGTAGTGCATCTGTCAATGTATTTATGCAGGTGCACGGAAATTGGCAAATTCATTCTCAGCCTGTGCCACTTCAGCAGTTTTTTACCCTTCTAATGCATTTTTGGGAAAATTTCAATTTGGCAACGAAGCCGAAAATTTGTTGCAGTCAGGNAAAAAAACACTACGTTTACTTGTGCATAGGTATGTAGTGCATCTGTCAATTTATTTATGCAGGTGCACGGAAATTGGCAAATTCATTCTCAGCCTGTGCCACTTCAGCAGTTTTTTACTCTTCTAATGCATTTTTGGGAAAATTTCAATTTGGCAACGAAGCCGAAAATTTGTTGCAGTCAGGCTTCAAAAGTTGCTATCTAGTGCACTTTTACTTACGAAAGAGTTGTTTTTTTTATAACTTTCCAATTTGCGGCTGTATCTAGAGAATTGAGTTTACNTTGGCAAATTCATTCTCAGCCTGTGCCACTTCAGCAGTTTTTTACTCTTCTAATGCATTTTTGGGAAAATTTCAATTTGGCAACGAAGCCGAAAATTTGTTGCAGTCAGGCTTCAAAAGTTGCTATCTAGTGCACTTTTACTTACGAAAGAGTTGTTTTGTTGTTTTTGCGGCTGTATCTAGAGAATTGAGTTTATTTAAAGTCAAAGTATAAATTGTTAGAGGGAGAGAAGGAGGTTAGTGAATACTAAATTAATTTTATTTATATTGAAGTGACTGAGAGACTGTTACATGAGCTCAAATAAGGATGAAGGATATTAAGTTGGTGAAATTTAAATCGATAAAGTAAAAGTATTATTACTACTTAGTATAAGAGCAAGTAGCAGCGTTAGTTTCAGTATCAGTTTTAGCATCAGTGTAAGTATCAATATTAGTATCTGTATCAGTGTCACGTACAAGATGGAAAGAGCGCGCGTCCTACTTTCCACCACATGTCGGATTCATACACCTGGACTGGACTATAAAAGGGACTGTTCGGACATTCAGACCAACCATATTATTATGATTTAGATATTGCAAGAAATAACTTCTCCCGAGGCAATCGCAGTTGGGTGTTGGGCTGATTTTATCGGTAAAAGTCTTCAGCGGTGGATGGTATTTACTAAAACAACGCCAGTATGTACTACATAGTTATCGCTAACCCCTTGAAGCTGGTTTTCACAATGTCGTACTCTGTCGCGAAAATTTGTCCGGCGACAAATGTCATTGAATTTGGCATGTTGATAACAAGTCTTTAGAAATAATTAAGAATAACCTATTCCTAGCCTACATACCAACAGTATGGAGTAGAGCCCTTAGCTATATCTTTTCGGTCAATCCGTTTAACTTTCTTTGTGGCAAAGGCGCTGAAGATGATTACTAATAATAAAGTCAGGTCAAACACGCTGAAAACTAGCCCATTACACTGCAGCCAGCATGCTCACAGGGACGAACGGTTCACAGAAACAGCCCTGTACCAGATAACTGCAGAAATACAGAGTGAATTTGACTATGGGTGAGTTGTTCCCTGCGTCTTCCCCCATACGAATAAGCTTTTTACAACACATCAAATGAGACGGTATGTATGACACTAGAGAAAAAAGGCAAGCAGACACCTAACCGTATCGTAGATTAGCAGAGACCACCAGAGGGTAAAGTTCTGTAAGCTACTGAAAGCGCTAAATGGGTCCCAACTAAAGCGACCAACATACTATTCAAAAGAAGAAGATCCCTACCAGGAATGCGAATTATAGCGTTAGATGGCATAGAAAGTTATTTGGGCATCACGCTCGACGCAAGACGACATCTAGAATGGCAAGAGCAATAAATTATTGGTCTCGCAACTCTCGAATTCACAGATTAATATAAAATATGATTGCCAATCCCATTATGACCTATGAAGCGGTGGCCTGGAGTTCGCGAAATTAACTTAGCGACTGCGAGGGAATAAGGAACGACACAAATATTAAGATATATGCTCAACGGTATCCTGTACTTTAGTGCACAGACACACGCGAAGGCTCTATAGCTGAAATCTTTGAGCCAAGCTAAAAATGTTAAGTTCCCGTAAATAGACTGCCATGTACATTGCAAGCAAAGATCTACGCCAGTATTACTATATGCGCAGAGATAAATCTACGGCGAAAATATTGTAGCAAAAATATACGACATTCAGGCCGCACTCAGGGCCTCTTTCTGAGTTCCTATTGGATTGAGTGAGCTTTATTTAGGAGTGTCATAGTGCATGTCTCCAAATTCTTCTAATTAAGTTTTGATTCAACTAATCGCCTCTAAACTTGTTTGTAAAATAGACTCACGTAAACACCGTATTACCATCGCTATAACCACAAACGCTACCATAGCCATAACAATTGCCTTCACCCTTAGTACTACAATTACCATTACCATCACCATCACTATCGCCATTACCATTACAACATATCCATTGCTATTACTATGACCATTATTATTACCTATACCATTACCATTAACATTACCATTACCATTCACATTACCATTAACACTGTCATTACCAATGCCGTTACCATTACCGATACCATTACCATTGGGATTACATTACCATTGAAATTACATTACCATTACTGTTACAATTACAATTTCCATTACTTCTAGCATTACCATTACCATTACCATTACCATTACAATTACCATTTCCATTACCACTACCATTGCCATTACGATTACTATTACCATTTTAAATTACCATTGCCTATACGATAGTTACATTTATTTAATCCTTTCGTTTTACTCCACAGCAAGAAAAACTTACTTTCCATATAGTCAAAAATTATTCATCCTTCTACAATACTTGATGAACTACATATTTTCAATAAAATAACTGTTACATGCGTTTATTTATTCTTTCTATGTGCGCTTACGGCGCTTTACTGTCCTAATTAAAATTATATACACATACTTAACTTATGCACACACCTTCCTCTCCTTTACTACGCTTCAATAAGCATCTCCCTGCGCGCTGAGTAAGTAAATATCCAAGTAATGCATTTCCTTCGCCCTCAGAGACTACCTTTTCACAAGACGATTTTCCGCCCAACTTTCTACCAGCTAACTGCAACAACTTTGTGATTATAGTATTTAGGAAAATGAAATAAAAAACTATTTCCATTTTTCTTTTAGCAACGTCTTCGTTACTAATTAGTACGAAATATTTAACATCTTTTATGTCATTGCTTCTTCTACCCCCCTCTGACCTACTTAGTTCGTTCAAGCAGTAATAAGAAGTTACTTAAGAAATTAATGCGACAATGATATTTAGTGCTATTGATTATTCTTCCATTCCGTATGCCGTTGGACTGCCAGCTGCAGTTATATTGGCATACGTATTTTAGTAATCAACATAATGAGACTTGTGACTATTTGGCGGGCTTTGTTCTGTGCTTGAATATACACATACATACATAGGCATTGCAAAGTAGGCTGCTTACGCTTAATTTGTATTCATGTACCAATGCTTACTGATTTTGCTTTCAACACTGCGACGTTGTAAATTATGTCAGCGCAAGTGTATTAAATTTAATTTTCATTAAAAATGCCCGTTTGGAGTAAAAACCCCAAAGCGCGTGTACAAGTATGCGTGTACTTATGTACATACATAAATACTCATGCAGTCACATGTCAAATTAGCTGTGGTACCACATGGCGTATACGTAATGTATTATACATACATTTTGCTTATACTTTCATGCGGATATGTGTCAGCAGGTTCGTCAGTAAATACTATAAACTTATATTCATATGCTGCGTCTAAAAACAATAAATTAACTACTGGGCTTTACATAGTTGTTGTTGTTTTCACAATTTTGTTGTTTTTGATAGTTTAGNTATTATACATACATTTTGCTTATACTTTCATGCGGATATGTGTCAGCAGGCTCGTCAGTAAATACTATAAACTTATATTCATATGCTGCCTATAAAAACAATAAATTAACTACTGGGCTTTGCATAGTTGTTGTTGTTTTCACAATTTTGTTGTTTTTGATAGTGTAGTTGGTTTGGTTGCAATTAAAACAAATTTGCCCATTGGGAGTTGCGCATTGCTGGCGACGCGACTTTCAATTAATTTCCATGCGTCGGCTGTTGGCGTTTGTTTGTTTCCATTTTGTAAATAAATTTTTACTTTCATACATATATAAATAAGGACTAGTTACAATATTTGCATACATTCAATATTTACGAATTGTATTTGCAGCAGTCTTATTTGTTGCCTCTGGAGCAAATACACATATGTAAGTATGACGTAAATAGTTTTTAGTTTTTTGTATTTCATACTTATTTGCTAATTTGTATTAATTAGGTTTTTTGACAGACTGATCACTTGCCGCCCGGGTAGGCATTTTTCATTAGTTAATGTGCCAAAGGCGACTTAGTTTAATTTTGTTGAGTGAAATGCAAAAATATTGGTTTTGCAAGGTTATGGTTTCATATTTCGCAGTGGAAAGTTTTTATCTCTCAAATGATGCCAATAAAAATTACATTAGAATGGCGTACGTGGCGTATGAGTAACATTGTTGTATTCAATTCCCTATTTAAAAAAANTAGTGTAGTTGGTTTGGTTGCAATTAAAACAAATTTGCCCATTGGGAGTTGCGCATTGCTGGCGACGCGACTTTCAATTAATTTCCATGCGTCGGCTGTTGGCGTTTGTTTGTTTCCATTTTGTAAATAAATTTTTACTTTCATACATATATAAATAAGGACTAGTTACAATATTTGCATACATTCAATATTTACGAATTGTATTTGCAGCAGTCTTATTTGTTGCCTCTGGAGCAAATACACATATGTAAGTATGACGTAAATAGTTTTTAGTTTTTTGTATTTCATACTTATTTGCTAATTTGTANGTTACAATATTTGCATACATTCAATATTTACGAATTGTATTTGCAGCAGTTTTTACTTGTTGCCTCTGGAGCAAATACACATATGTAAGTATGACGTAAATAGTTTTTAGTTTTTTGTATTTCATACTTATTTGCTGATTTGTGTTAATTAGGTTTTTTGACAGACTGATCACTTGCCGCCCGGGTAGGCATTTTTCATTAGTTAATGTGCCAAAGGCGACTTAGTTTAATTTTGTTGAGTGAAATGCAAAAATATTGGTTTTGCAAGGTTATGGTTTCATATTTCGCAGTGGAAAGTTTTTATCTCTCAAATGATGCTAATAAAAATTACATTAGAATGGCGTACGTGGCGTATGAGTAACATTGTTGTATTCAATTCCCTATTTAAAAAATAATGTAACATTAAGAGCCTTGAATTCGATATTTTTATAGACAATTTAACCAAATAAATTTAATTAAAAAATATTTTTTTATTTGCATTTAATATGAAAACTGACAGAAATTTAAAGAGCTGCACAAGCCCACTTGGTTTTACCGGAAGGATAAGCGATCTGTTGTCTACATTTAGTTTGCTATTTACTTGCAACAGTGTAAGTGCAAAACTTGAACATCAACGAGGCGGAAGAGACTAACAGGCAACACTTCTCCGCGTCTCTTGATAAAGCACGCAGCACTAGATTTATATTAAATTTACAAAAAAGGGAAAGTAAAGTGAGCAAGCACAGTTGAAATTCATTATTAAGAATGTTTGGAGTGTGAATTTAATTTTTTTCGGAACTTAATTTTTTCAAAGAGTTTCCAGGGCTGACCTTTCTCTCAGAATTTTTTCTGTGTCTTACGTTTTTTTTAGTTTTCTTGGNTCTCCGCGTCTCTTGATAAAGCACGCAGCACTAGATTTATATTAAATTTACAAAAAAGGGAAAGTAAAGTGAGCAAGCACAGTTGAAATTCATTATTAAGAATGTTTGGAGTGTGAATTTAATTTTTTTCGGAACTTAATTTTTTCAAAGAGTTTCCAGGGCTGTCAAGGACCTTTCTCTCAGAATTTTTTCTGTGTCTTACGTTTTTTTTAGTTTTGCTGGAATTTTTTTTGGCGATTCGTGTATTTTTAAAGGTTTTCCTAGATTGGTTTTCGAGACTTTTACGCAATTTGGAGTTTCTGGATTTTGGGGAGTTATTTGATATTTTCGGTACGAAGAAGTAGTTTTAGATACTTTTCCGGTATCTTACGGAACTTTTTACGACCGCATAAAATTCTTTGCGGCACGTTTTGGTGGTTTTCGGGTTCTATTCGGTACTTTCCCGTTTTCGATTTTTTTTTCTTAGCGTCTATCATTTTTCAAGATGTTTCCCGGGTTTTTCGTAGGACTTTTCGGCGTTTCGGGATTTTAGGAACTACTTCAGTATTTTATTTATCAACTGGGGATTTTTTCCCATTCGGTATCTAATTTTTTTTTTTTGTTGTGAGCGCATAGCATTTATTACGGAATCTGCCGGGAATTTTCAAGGTTTTCGCGACTAATTCGGTGTTTTCGGGACTAATAACGGATTACTATTGTATAAAGCATTTAGCATTTTTTAAGAACATTTCCGAGACTTTTCCGGGGTTTCCAGATTTACACTAATTTGGTATTTTCGGCACTAATTTGTAATTGCCATTGTATACACTGTCCAGTATTTTTTTTAAGTAAGATTTCGGTATGTTCCCCGAGTTTTTTGTTCGGCATTTAAAAATTTTTTTTGAGCGTCTAGCACTTTTTCCGGTGTTTTCTAGAATTTTACGAGACTTTTCGAGGTTTCGGAATTTTCACGACTGATTCGGTGTTTCCGGCACAAATTCTGGATTTTCAGAACTAATTCTGTAATACTATTGTTTAAATGGTTTAACATTTTTTAGAAACCTTTTCGTGATTTTTGCAGGTTTTGGGATTATTTCGAAATTTTTGGCACTATTTCGGGATTTTCGAAACGGCTTGTGCACAAAACATTGCAGTGTTTCGTTAAACAACAACACTTGCCAATTCTTATAGACCTTCTATGTGTTGCATATGGTCAAAATTAAAAAAAAAAATAAGAAAAATAGGGTTTTTTTTATTTGCCCGATAAAAACTGCCAACAATCCAAGTCTGACTATATATTTATTATTATACGTTATTTAAAAGCCAATAAATCATATTCTCAGAATATATTCAACCTTTAAAATCGATAAAATCGATAAAACTGATAAAGCTGCAAAACCGTATTTTCTGTCCTAAATTGGAAGGTCGTGACCCCTAAATGATTTTTAAAAAATCTATAAAAATAGGCAATAATATCTCTAAACAAAAAGGAAAAAACAGAAAATTTAATAAATTTATTAATCTGGGAAAAAGTAAAACGATTTTTTTTTTTTAATTTGTAGTAAAATCAAAGTTTTCGTTTCAATCACAAAACTCAAAAACTATCTCATATAACTAAAAAATGGAAAAAAGCGTGTAGTAACGCAATCATAAACAAGGAATGATTTGTCATTTATTTCATTTCCATGCTAGCTCTTCTAATGTCTTCGCCATTACTCATACGACGTGGTGTACCGCAATTAGTATTTATGTATGTTTGTATTTAGTACATAATTTACCAGGCAACATAGTGCTTTGCTTTTGAAATATGTGCAACAGTTAATGTGTCTCAGGCGGCGGTTAATATTTAGTGTGAGAATAAATGTTTATAGCAAGAATAATGCGCAAGCATAGCTAAACATGAACGCAGCACAAGAAAGCGGAAATGTAAAAGTGCGTTATATGACAGTGTCGCAGATAGCAAAGCAATAAATCTCAAACAGAATTAAAATTACAACACAAATGGTGATAAATTTGGAGCACAAGTTAGAGAATAAGTAATAGTAAATACATACTTATGTAAATACATATCTACTTACGTGTATATATAAATTTGCCGCCAAAATTTTTTCAACAAATTTATTCACTGCGAAATTATTCAAAATGCTTTACGAAGCATTATTACAAATGTTTAGCACTGCAAAGCTTCACTTGTTAGCTTGTTAACTGTAATACCACATAGCGAAAAATTCTGCAGGACGGTTTTAGTGTCTGGTATGTTGTAGTTTGCTGACTAAGTTACATAAATCACTTTTTACGAATATTTTGTTAGTTGTAAATGATAGCGATGTCAAGTACTCGAAAGCACTACTAGCAAGATATGTATGTCTGTATCTTTTTCCTCAATACTAGGTAGACAAACTTTTTCTTATTTACAGTCATTAAAAATCCATTTCGATACTTTTTCTTTACTTATTTTATGCCGTAAACAATTCATCTATAACTATCGAGCCTACGTTGCTGTCAGATTATGCTCGACGCCTGAATATAGGCCACACTATTTCTTAGACACGCGCACACACACACACACACACACACACACACACACACACGCATACAATTTTGACAGCCTTCCTTGCAATGAGTGTTTTCAATTTTTTGTTTGTACGCAAATTTACAACCACAATAATTTATTTAGTAAATGTCTAAAGGCAACGAAGTATTGGGGTTAACGTGCCAGGTGAATAAATCATTTAGTAAGTATGTACATATGTTTAGGTACAAAAAATTTCAATTGTATTTATTTATGCATATTTTTGGAATTTCGTATTCAATGGTAGATAAAAGGAAAAGCCTAAAGGTTTCTAATAATTGGCTTATACATACCTACCTATTTGAGTATGTAAGTGGTTAAGTTAGCTGCTTATATCCTAAATTGTCGAAAGTTCCTAAGTTGAACAATAAAAATGAAGAATAAAGTGGTTGAGTAAGTGTGTCATATAATAAATTAGAAGCGAATTGAATAAAAGTTTAAGAGGTTTGTAAATACAGAGTTCTATAGCATAACGTAATTATCATACTGACATATGCACTGAGAAGAAAATCAACCATAAATTGGTTAATATTACCAAATTCAAACTTAAAATTGAATCAAAGTGATTTTTGTTTGATATTAAAAATGCCATGGGTTGATATTTTCGATAATGATTTGTTAATATCAACCACACTTTTGCTTACAGTAAACCAAAATTTTTAGTTGCCGATTTTTTCGCTTGAATACGCCTCAGAGACTCGGATTATGGAGGTGAGGTTTGCGTCACACCACCCACAGCACAGTCTTTGGAAAGATAAAAGTCTTTCGTAAGACAGTTGTCAATTCTGGCAAACCATCTTGAAATCTCTTTGCTCTTCGAAAGACTAACTGAATGATCTGCTAACGAGCAGGCCTTACAGGGCAATTTTGGCTTAGATAGTTAAAAGTCTTTCGTTGGACCAATTAAAGACAGGTGGCAAGATTGGGCGAAAGAATTTCGTTATTCTAGCATAAAAGTCTTAGAGAAAAAAACTCAAACTCACCACTCGTGATCAAAATTTATTTTGAGAGAAAACTTTTGTAAATCATTTAGCTCGCGTCGCTCAAACAGTCGCAATTGCCCACTTAGCAAAGCACGGGCGTGCCATTCATGGGATCAGAGTTCGGGTCTCGGGCAGCGGATTTTTTCTTTTCTTCTTTAACCTTAATTTTTTTTCTTTTATAATTTATTTTTAATTTTTTAATTTTTAGATGTTATTGTTTTAAAAGGAGAAATTTATATTTTTTATTTTCATTTCTTTATTTTTTAATATAATTNCTCTTCGAAAGACTAACTGAATGATCTGCTAACGAGCAGGCCTTACAGGGCAATTTTGGCTTAGATAGTTAAAAGTCTTTCGTTGGACCAATTAAAGACAGGTGGCAAGATGGGGCGAAACAATTTCGTTATTCTAGCATAAAAGTCTTAGAGAAAAAAACTCCAACTCACCACTCGTGATCAAAATTTATTTTGAGAGAAAACTTTTGTAAATCATTTAGCTCGCGTCGCTCAAACAGTCGCAATTGCCCAGTTAGCAAAGCACGGGCGTGCCATTCATGGGATCAGAGTTCGGGTCTCGGGCAGCGGATTTTTTCTTTTCTTCTTTAACCTTAATTTTTTTTCTTTTATAATTTATTTTTAATTTTTTAATTTTTAGATGTTATTGTTTTAAAAGGAGAAATTTATATTTTTTATTTTCATTTCTTTATTTTTTAATATAATTTTTCAATATTTTTTTTTATTTCATTTAATTTTCAGGAAAAGGTGGATGTCCATGCTAGTTTTACATTTTCTTTGTGTTCTACGTTGCCTGAGCAAACAAAGCAGCCAACTAATTCATCCGCGGTGGCCGATGCTGCGTNAAAAATTTAGTGCATATTCATTTACTTATACACTGAAAGGTAGGCAGTAATTAGCTGAACACAAAGGCGTGAGAGAGGGGGTTAAATTCTAAGCACATTAAATCTCTACCAAGTAAATTAAATTGGGAGGTTGCGGTGGAAATGGAGAGAGAGAGAGAGAGAGAGTAATGCAGTTAAATTAAAGCAATGTACACATACATATATGCAGTACGATTGGGAGGCTGTGAAAATTATATCTACGCTGGCGTAGACATAGCATCATTCATTGACACGTACAAAAAATGAACAGGTATACTTTTGTTTAGACAGCAAAATAGGAAATTTAATTTCCGAAACAACATTTATATTTAGCAAGTTGGCGAAACGCGTGTTTGTTTTGCAAAAATTTAAACTTTATTGCGTATTGTGGAAGAATACCTTCTATGAAGCTAGAATGTTTGTTCGGGAGATTTTTGCTTAAGACGATTAATCCCTAGAGATGTGCGTGCCAGTTTTAAGACTAGAATTTCGATAGAATATTCCATCGTTAACAACATTTGCCCGAAATCGAAAACTATCTAGAAATGGGCGCGGAAATATTAGGACCAAAGTTAAAAAATTTAGTTTTTATTGTGTTAAAGTTACTTAAATATACAAGGTTTATGTTTACATATTATAAATGCATATGAACTCAAGTTACGTATACGCAACGTCTACCTGTAAACATCCGTTTACGCCGTGCGGTAGCCAATTTTATCATATACTTACAAAAATATTGGCCAAACCGCGTTTTCTGTCTCCTCGCTGACTTCGGGATTTTTTTTTGGCTTTAAATTTTTGATTGATTCAAAAATTATTTTTAAAATTCAGTGGAATGTAAAATAATAACGTGGGTACCAAATTAAAGAGACAATTCTGTAGAATTAAAAAATATTAACGATTATAGATATGAATAGGTATTAAAAATATCCTTTTAAAATTTTATTCTTGAATATCCTTGAGAGTTTGTAAAATTTATCGTAAAATTTTTCTTTCTAACTTTATAAGCTTAAATAATAATATTAATTGTCTATGCGTCATCGTGGCCCTAAAAATAAAAATTTTTTTTAAATTCTACAGAATTTAGCTTTCATTTGGCACCTATACTGTTATTCTACAGTGCCCTGAATTGTTTGAATAGTTTTTGGAAGTAATCCTATCTTGAAACTACAAATACCTTTAAAAAAAAAATCGTGAAGTCAGAAAGAATTTTACCAAAATTGGCCAATAATTTCATGAGTTTATTGATTACCGCGCGTGTTTCGAAATTTTGTTTTTCACGCGGTGTTATAGCCCAGTGAAGCTTAATTTTGTCAAAGTACAATTTTGGATTTTTTTGGGAGGAAATAATGCTTAGTAAAATATTTTTATTTTTTTTATTTTTATTTGATACAATTGATGGTGCCCAGATATGCCCAAATTAGTTACATGAAATCGAGTTGCTTTAAAAATATAAAAAAAACTTATATTTTCATTTGATAAGTTTGTTGTTGGGTTACTTTTAATAACAAGAACATATCAATAAAAACGAACATAACAAAAATAGAGGTAGTTATAATTTAAATGCGCTTAGTTTGTTGCTCATTTTGTATTTATTTTTTATCTTATATTTGATTGCTTAAAAAAATAGTTGATAGTTAGTAACCTAAACTTGGCAGTGATCAACTTGAACACTAAAATTTATGCTCTCTTGTTATGTTAGCAATAGTAGAAAAAACAGCTCCATTTACCTCAACGTACTAAAAAATTGTACAAATATAAATATGTAAGTATATTTACGTATACCTACGTATTTCCTTGTGCGTTAATTTTGGTGAGTTGTGTTAGTTGACACGTACAGGTAATTTACTTATTGACTATGCTAATTGGCTAAGTAAAGGTCTTAAGCTTTGCCCTCTTCCTGCTGAACTTTTCTTGGCATACACGATAGAAAAGTGTGTGTGCTTTTCTGGGCACATACATACGTACGTATGCATATTAGAGTGCCTCAGCATAAAAGTTGCGCTTTTCCAAAAGACATTAAACAACTTTTTATGTTTTAAGACTTCCGCGAAAAGATTTCGGAAAAATACTAATTAAGACTTACGTGATTAAATTTTTATCATTTATATGCAGACCTTCTTTGCTTAAACCAAGGCATGCTGAACACCTAGTAGCAGCAGAACAGCATATTTGATTTTTTTCAAATAAATTGGTTTCTATTTATAATGTAAATTAAAAAAAAATAAAAATTTATATTATCAAAATGTATTTGCGGTTGAAACCTTTTTTCATAAAAGGAAGCGATATAAAACCAGCTTTTGTAACATTCGAATAACTCAGCATCATTGCAAAGGATAAATCGATGCTTCGGCCACAAATAAATTTACCAAGAAATAAAGTCGCACAAATTCGGATTTTTTACATTTTTTTATGTTTTACATGGTTTACTACGATATTTAAAACAATACAGAATATCTTTTTGGCACTTTAGAGACCAGCAGCAACAACAAAATATGTAAATGTGGTTTTTGCTCTAATGCTACTACCTGTTTTATATGCCTCGGGTTCTAGCACACGAAGTGATTTTTTGAAAAAAAAAAAATTATTATAAAAATCGATTTTGTACGTATTCAAGTATTTCAAGTCAATCCAGCTAATGTAAATCTTAATATATTTCTGAAATATTTTGTTGGAAGTCTCAAAGTACAATAGATTTTATAATTCCGATGAAACAACAGTGCCGCTTTTTCGATGTACCCTAATGCATATCGAGCCCTAACCGTNGTAGCAGCAGAACAGCATATTTGATTTTTTTCAAATAAATTGGTTTCTATAATGTCAATTAAAAAAAAAAAAATTATATTGTCAAAATGTATTTGCGGTTGAATTTTTTTTTTTTAAAAGGAAGCTACATAAAACCAGATTTTGTAACATTCGAATGACTCAGCATCATTGCAAAGGATAATTCGATGCTTCGGCCACAAATAAATTTACCAAGAAATAAAGTCGCACAAATTCGGATTTTTTAAATTTTTTTATGTTTTACATGGTTTACTACGATATTTAAAACAATACAGAATATCCTTTTGACACTTTAGAGACCAGCAGCAACAACAAAATATGTAAATGTGGTTTTTACTCTAGACAGTTCTAGCACACGAAGTGATTTTTTGAAAAAAAAAAAAATTATAAAAATCGATTTTGTACGTATTTTCAAGTCGGTCCAGCTAATGTAAATCTTAATATTTTTCTGAAATATTTTGTTGGGAGTTTCAAAGTACAATAGATTTTATAATTCCGATGAAAAAACAGTACCGCTTTTTTGATGTACCCTAATGCATATACATACATATTTGCTTTTTTAGCCATACGTAGTCATGCAGCAAAGTATTTTCGGCATGAAATTCAAATTTTTGTGTAAAAATTATATATGTATGTAAGTATTTACTTATGTATTCTTAACTTTATAGGTNTTTTGAAAAAAAAAAAATTATTATAAAAATCGATTTTGTACGTATTCAAGTATTTCAAGTCAATCCAGCTAATGTAAATCTTAATATATTTCTGAAATATTTTGTTGGAAGTCTCAAAGTACAATAGATTTTATAATTCCGATGAAACAACAGTGCCGCTTTTTCGATGTACCCTAATGCATATCGAGCCCTAACCGTCAAAATAACGTAGGCGACATTTGTTTCAAAATTTTCTTTTTGATGCAGAAATGTATCTAGATGCTCTAGGAATATTTCTGCATCAAAAAGATTATTTTGAAAAAAATGTCGCTTACGTTATTTTGGCGGTTAGGGCTCGATATACATACATATTTGCTTTTTTAGTTTATTCATAGGCCACACGTAGTCATGCAGCAAGTATTTTCGGCATGAAATGAAAATTTTTGTGTAAAAATTATATATGTATGTAAGTATTTACTTATGTAGTCTTAACTTTATAGGCGTTTTATCCCAACACAAGGGAATTAGCAATTACAAAATTAAATAAACTTTTTACCTATGTAGATTATATTTATGTAGTACAATACCATTTTTTTACAAGAGGAAAAATTTAAGCCCTCTATACTCCATGAGTATGATACTTTAACCCACCAAATCTCCTATCATCCTGTACCTAGTATTCCGCTCCCGTTTCATATGGAGGCAGTTGGAGCGCTAACATCACACGTACGATACTGTTCTATAATAATCAGTTAGTTGGCCATTTCACAATACTTGGCCAATCGACCGTGTACGAGTAGGTCGAGAGACTTGTTTAACTTTACAGTATAGTCTCAGCTCTTCGAGCGTAGAAATTACATTCGAGTTTTTGTGTATTGAAGTATATTTGCAAACAGTGATGGACAAACATACATAATTAAGTGCTTTTGTATTTAAAGTACCNTTTTACCTATGTAGATTATATTTATGTAGTACAATACCATTTTTTTACAAGGGGAAAAATTTAAGCCCTCTATACTCCGTGAGTATGATACTTTAACCCACCAAATCTCCTATCATCCTGTACCTAGTATTTCCCTCCCGTTTCATATGGAGGCAGTTAGAGCGCTAACATCACACGTACGATACTGTTCTATAATAATCAGTTAGTTGGCCATTACACAATACTTGGCCAATCGACCGTGTACGAGTAGTTCGAGAGACGTATTGAAGTATATTTGCAAACAGTGATGGGCAAACATACATAATTAAGTTCTTTTGTATTTAAAGTACTAGTTTGCATACTAAATAAGTAGATTTAGTATTTGGAGATGTCAAACCTACGCATAAAAAGCTTAGGTCTTTAGGAGTTGCTAAATACTAATGCAAAAAAAAAAAAAACCTGGCTATTTAGGAGTTATATCTTTATATAGAATAGTTACGCGAAGGGATGTTTTGTTCAGGACATAAGATCTGCACTCCGTTCGTCCGATTTTCCAAAATGTCAAATTAAAAATATTGGACTGCAGATGTGCAATCTGGTATTATTTTTGCGAAAAGAGTGGTCACCTTTTAAAAAATTATATTGAAATTATTAAAAAAAAAAACTTAATCAATTATTANAGTTTGCATACTAAATAAGTAGATTTAGTATTTGGAGATGTCAAACCTACGCATAAAAAGCTTAGGTCTTTAGGAGTTGCTAAATACTAATGCAAAAAAAAAACTTGGCTATTTAGGAGTTATATCTTTATATAGAATAGTTACGCGAAGGGATGTTTTGTTCAGGACATAAGATCTGCACCCCGTTCGTCCGATTTTCCAAAATGTCAAATTAAAAATATTGGACTGCAGATGTGCAATCTGGTATTATTTTTGCGAAAAGAGTGGTGACCTTTTAAAAAATTATCTATATTGAAATTATTAAAAAAAAAACTTAATCAATTATTACAAAAGGGGCATTCATTGCAACGCTTTTAAAAAGCTCAGTTTCTTAACTTAACTTGTCACCTGTTTAAAAAATCAAATTCAATTTGAACTAAGGGAATTAGGTAAGAGAAATTTGTATCGACATATGGTTGCCAGACGAAAGATGTTTCAGAAGGTAGCTTGAAAATATTTTGAAGAGGATTGCCACCTGTTGAAAAGTCGAATCTAGTTAACTTTTATACAATGAAATATTAAGATATGCTAAACAAAAGAGTGTTAAGAAAACTTTTGTTTTAACACTAAGAATATTATTGAGTTTAGAGTTGCCACCAGTGTATAAAGTACGATTCATATTATTTAATAAGTTCAAAAATTTGTTAAAATATTGGCATCAATAGCCATGGGCTTGGTAATACTTTAATTCTGAACTATACTTAGAACGTTGCCACGTGTTAAAAAAAATCGAATAAAACTTAATTCATCAATTAATTAAAATATGTATCACATTGTCCGACGAAGGCTATTTAAGAAGGTTTTAGCTTGATCTTACTTTTGAAGAGGGTTGCCACCACTTTAAAAATGCGAATTTAATTAACCCAAAGTGGCATTCAAATTATTTAAAAAGTTCGATGCATTCTTAAAATGTAGTTAATGGAAAGGCTTGCCATCTGTTTAAAAAATCCAACTCAAACTTAATTAAGGCAATTACGTAATTGAAATATGTATCAAAAAAAAAANTAAAAAAAAAAACTTAATCAATTATTACAAAAGGGGCATTCATTGCAATGGATTTAAAAAGCTTAGTTTCTTAACTTAACTTGTCACTTGTTTAAAAAATCAAATTCAATTTGAATTAAGGGAATTAGGTAAGAGAAATTTGTATCGACATATGGTTGCCAGACGAAAGATGTTTCAGAAGGTAGTTTGAAAATATTTTGAAGAGGGTTGCCACCTGTTGAAAAGTCGAATCTAGTTAACTTTTATACAATGAAATATTAAGATATGCTAAACAAAAGAGTGTTAAGAAAACTAAGAATGTTATTGAGTTTAGAGTTGCCACCGTGTATAAACTAAAATTCAAATTATTTAATAAGTTCAAAGATTTGTTAAAATATTGGCATCAATAGCCATGGGCTTGGTAATACTTTAATTCTGAACTATACTTAGAACGTTGCCACGTGTTAAAAAAAATCCTAATAAAACTTAATTCATCAATTAATTAAAATATGTATCACATTGTCAGACGAAGGCTATTTAAGAAGGTTTCAGCTTGATATTACTTTTGAAGAGGGTTGCCACCACTTTAAAAACGCGAATTTAATTAACTCAAAGTGGCATTCAAATTATTTAAAAAGTTCGATGCATTCTTAAAATGTAGTTAATGGAAAGGCTTGCCATCTGTTTAACAAATCCAACTCAAACTTAATTAAGGCAATTACATAATTGAAATGTGTATCACAAAAAAACAACTTTTTAATGGGATTTCTACCTGTTTGAATATTCGCATTTAGTTAACTTATATGAAAATTTAATGAAATATTAAAATATGAATGTCAAGGCCATTACATTTGCACAGTTCTTTCGAATTTCAAATATGAGAGGTCAAAGTAAAACCTTGGCCTGTAGATGTGCGATAAGATTTAATTTTTTGAGATGAGAACTTTTTGTCGGTACGGCACGATTTGGAATTCGATGATATTAAAACCCGACACTATGCGAGACCTCTCTTTACTCAAGAACCGCTACCCGGATTTAGATGAAATATGGCACTCGGATCGCTTATAACTCTGGCTAACATTTGGAATAGTTTCTAGATTTTTGAATACAAGTTTTTGGCGTTTTAACACCATGCGGGTTCACTCGTTATTATCAGAGGTCCCAAAATAACCGTCACTATTTAAGAGAAGAAATAACCCACAAAACAGAACAGGCGGTTTATTTTTTGTAGTAGTGGGCTCCTCTCAGTGGGAAAGGGAAAGGGTTATTTGCATATATTTTTCCATTGCTGTTGGACGCGGACACTGAAAGAGGAAAGATAACTGTTAGAGCGCGGTTACCCACGAACCTGCTCGCAGGGTACCGTAGAAGTGCGCAGAAGCATATANTTACATTTGCACAGTTCTTTCGAATTTCAAATATGAGAGGTCAAAGTAAAGCCTTGGCCTGTAGATGTGCGATAAGATTTAATTTTTTGAGATGAGAACTTTTTGTCGGTACGGCACGATTTGGAATTTGATGATATTAAAACCAGACACTATGCGAGACCTCTCTTTACTCAATAACCGCTACCCGGATTTAGATGAAATATGGCACTCGGATCGCTTATAACTCTGGCTAAGATTTGGAATAGTTTCTAGATTTTTGAATACAAATTTTTGGCGTTTTAACACCATGCGGGTTCACTCGTTATTATCAGAGGTCCCAAAATAACCGTCACTATTTAAGAGAAAAAATAACCCACAAAACAGAACAGGTGGTTTATTTTTTGTAGTAGTGGGCTCCTCTCAGTGGAAAAGGGTTATTTGCATATCTTTTTCCATTGCTGTTGGACGCGGACACTGAAAGAGGAAAGATAACTGTTAGAGCGCGGTTACCCACGAACTTGCACGCAGGGTACCGTAGAAGTGCGCAGAAACATATCGATAACAAAATCGATAAAATTATCGATACAAAAATCGACTAAAGTACCGATAACAAACTAGATAAAAATATCGATAACAAAGCGATAAAAATATCGATTATTATATCGATAAGTCCCAAGAGTACCGAAAATCCCGAAATAGTTCCCAGGTTGAGTCTCTGTGACTATATAATTTTCTTTATAATTACCTTTATTTTAAACTTTCTTCCTTTATCTTCATCTTTACTCATACTTTTCATCTTTTTCTTAATGTTTATCATTTTTTACATTTCATATTCCCCTTCACCTTTGCCCTTTACTAGTAAAATTTTTAAATTTACCTTGATCTTCATTTTTGCCTTTAACTTTACTTTACAACTTACTTCACCTCAATTCAGCTCACCTTAACTCATCTCAACTCAGCTCACCCTAACTCACTTCACTCCAGCTACCTCACCTCACATCACCTCACCTCAGCTCAGCGAAGCAAATGTAAACAGAACTGGCGCTGTGGATGAACCAAACCGGAAGTCGGCAATGCGACTAAAATATATAAAATCCCCGACTTATTAATTCATACTATTTCGTTTTCCAAGAAAAACATTTTCACTCACATCAAAAAGAAATAAACTTCCGGTCGAAACCGGAAGTCGGTAATACCACCATTAGAGAGAGCATCCCCTACATTTTAGAGGGGTTGGACGGGTGGTCTTGGGATAGTTTGTAATCGTTCAAGTTTTGTGAATTTCTTTCAAGTAAAGAGAATACCCTAAAAAAATAAAACTAAAAACCAACAAATTGCAACTTTCCATCCGTTTGCTTAAAATTCCACTCGCACACAAATCGATATCAAAATACTTGAATATCACTAGCAAGAAGTGAGTGTTTATACGCTTTGAATATTTTCGACATGGCTGCTGCTACAACCGCTATGAAATCCTTAGAAGCTATACACACTCTTTAATCCATTCACGCCTCGAGCACGTATTTGCGCTTGTATTGAATTTATCTTGCTAGTTCGCTAGTTTCTTTGTATTCGCTGCATATTGCAATGAGCACTAAACGTTGCTTACTTTGTCTTATCATCCAATAATTTGCTGTGTGAGCTACTTCGCTTTTTTTGTTATTGCTTTAGTACACACTTTGAGTGCGCCATATAGACTTTTGCTTTTACTATGCTAGTGCTGCTACTGCCACAGGTGAAACAATATTTAGTCGAAATATACTTACGCTAAAAATGTGCGAATAAAATGGACATCAACATTCAATACTCAACAAATGAGTTTAAGGTTTTTGTAATACTGAACTAAATGCAAGCAAATTTCTTCGTGTTCACAGTATATATATACTGTTATTAGGATTTCGGGAAGGAGGTTTGAAAAAAAAAATGTTCAGCGGTATATTAAAGGCTGTACTCGCAAAAGCTAAGGACGTCGCCTGTGTGTATTATTTCATACATATGTAAGTAAATATACACTATGTGCCATTCGTACCGATATATACTTTTTGTCCGCTGCTTTATTCCTTACCGAAAATTTCGCAAATTTTACCAGCTGACCAGGTTAGCAGTTTAATTGGTGCGGATGCCAAATGATTGAATTAATGAGCTTGCCCAGATAACACAAAACTTTAAGCTTTAAGAAGGCCCTACTTGTAAACTGTGCTCTTGTAGGGGTTTTGTAAAACTCTGAATATGGAGCATCCATTCTAAGAGTGTTTTATAAGGCTTTGTTTGTAGGTATATTTTTATGACAAATTTTGACCTTTACATTTCTATAAATTTTCTTTATTGAAAGCAATTAATCAATCATATTTTTATTGGGCAATTTGTTGTCATTTGTATCAATTTTTATTTACAGAGAAATTGCGCCTTCTCTTTTCGAAGTAGGATTTCTCTTCATAAAGATCATGAACGCTCTACAGTCATACCTTTTTGGATTGCACTAGATAACAAATAGACTTATACATAATTTGATTTGGACTCCGCTTCAAAAATGTCATACGTAAGATGGCCATTAATTTTTTATTTCAAAGGACAGTCGATTTTCTCGAAGTAGATACTGTCATTTGAATTTAGTTATTTTTAATTACCGGTAATACACCAAAGCAGGGATTCACCAAAGGTTAGGTTGAGTTACGTTCACTGCCACTCTCCACAGGGAATTTTGAGATCTCCCCTTCTGTAATAAGGCCCATTGTGAGCTGATGGGTGCCCCTCTAGATTCCCGTGTAAACGATTCAACTATTTCTTCATTCACAGTAAAAAAGATTATTAATCCGCTGTGAAATCGTAAAAGGGAGGTTTCAGATTATATTGACGGGGTAGTGGCAGAGAAAGTATTCGATGCTCTTTACCTTCTCCTCCTTTCAGCAACTGCTGTACAAGTCATGAGATGGTAAGCCTTTACGCTCTCCATATATTTCCACTGAACAGTTCCCAGTGGTAAAAAAGGTGGGCTGGCGAAACTAAATCGTTTAAAACCATTCTCCATTGCAGTGAAATCGGCAAAGAGGTATTGTTGCACTGTAGAGGTATTGTAGTAAACGGTGATCGCGTACTTTATTATGGGAGAGCTCATGGAGTAGAGAGCAGTGTCCAGCTTAGAGCTATCACTAAAGATTTAAATCGAACTAAGAGGCGTTCTTGTCGAAAACTTATCAGAACCGAGGAGAACTATAATCTAGCTAGATATAGTATCTAGAATTTTAGTGTAAAAATTTAGCTTCTCCCAAGCGGAGATAACATTTTTGCCTGGCATAATTGCTGCCAGACTGGAATTTATCGAAAGACGGACCTTCAGGAGCTTTGCTTGATTTTGAAAGGCAAAACAACTTTTCTATCTAAAAGGAGTTGCCTATACGCCGCTATGTCTGAATTTGGCAACGCCTCAAAACTCATACGGCTGTTTGAAATGACGTTGAGCAATACAACCAGCTCCGTCAGAGTTGGAAAAGACCTCGCTTCTTTGGACTGAGTAGGCAATTCAAGAGTAAAGTCCTCTCTCGACGTACGAAAACCACGCTCTAGTCATCAATGCCCGCGCGGGTATATGGCGCAGAAGCATGGACAATGACAACAGCCGATGAGAGCGGCTCTTGGAGTGTTTGAGAGAAAGTTTTTGCGGAAGATTTACGGGCCTTTACGCGTTGGCGACGGCGAGTACCGCAAACGATAAAACGATGAGCTGTATGAGCTTTACAACGATATGAACATAGTGCAGCGAATTAAAATACAGCGGCTCCGCTGGCTTGGTCATGTCGTTCGAATGGACACCGACGCCCAGCTCTGAAAGTATTCAATCGAAACCCGCTGGTGGTAGCAGAGGAAGAGGGAGGCCCCCACTGCGATGAAAGATCAGGTGGAGAAGGACTTGGCTTCACTTGGCTTTCCAATTGGCGTCAGTTGGCACAGAGGGGAAACGACTGGCGTGCTTTGCTGAACTCGGCCAAAATCGCTTAGCGGTTACAGCGTCAAAAAAGAAGAAGAATAATTATTAAGAAAAGGGTACCGGCAAAAGAGGCCTTACGCCCACAGTGAGCGTATCAGCTGTAAATAACTGGCGTAAGATTTATTTATTATGTTCCAAAAGCAAA
>NW_016162456.1:0-8071 GCF_001687245.7 Rhagoletis zephyria | reverse complement strand
ACGACAACAGGCAAACGCATTTTACGAGTATAAAATTGTTAAAAGTTTGAAATTCTTGAAGGAGCGAAATTGGAAAGGGGGAGGCAAAAGTGCTTACATACATAACGTGTGCGTCTACTTATACATATGTATTTATGTGTTTGTGTGCGCAAGGATAGTCACTTGCATCATTAGGGCATTGCTTTGAAGGTGAAGTTTCTGTTTTTCAAAGAATTTTTTAGAAAATTAACAGGTGGCGCTAAGCGTGCTTTGCGCGCCACAAATTTTATGTTAAATACAAATATAAATATTATTAACTCTTTAAGGACCAAGGGAGCATGCTTCCTAAAGTGTTTCTTTACTCATAAGAAAATTGTGCGAATCAGTTAAAATTTTTCTGCATTTACAATGTGCCTCCTTTTTTCGCTATTTTTAATTTAGAAAAAAATATTTTTGCCAAAACTAAACAAATTTACCAAAAACTTGAATAAAAATATATTATATAAAAAATAACAGATTTTAAGGAATAAATTAAATACAAAAAAAAACAAAGTTTTAAGAAAAACTGACAAATTTTTGGAAGATTTTTTTAAGCAAGAAAAAAATTTCAAAAGTATTTCCCAACAAAGTATCTTAACCAAAAATTAAACATTTTAAAAGATAACGAAAAATGACACTGAATATGGCACAACGCCGAAACCGGTTTGTCTCCAAACCAAATTTGACAAGGGATGACGGAAAATCGTTCCACATTACATCACACTCCTACCCTGTCGGAAACACCAACAACGAAAATGAGAATTTTAAAAAATGTTTATAGAAAAAGTTGTGAACAAAGTGAATCAGGATCAAATCATTTCTTTCTTATAATATTTCAGGAAAAATTATATGTTTTTAGCTATTTTTATCGTGGAATCCTAGAAATAAGTATTTTTACCAAAATTAGAAAAATGTACCAACAACTTGAATATGGGGTATTCCATGAGTAAGTGAAACTTTGTGTCCAATTGTAGAGTAGCTTATTGAACATGGAATGCTTGATGAATCAATGCTCAATACCTGAAATTAACGTTTTTTCGAAAAAAAATTTAGTTATATTATTTTATTACACTGTAAATACACTCAAAACTTCAACATTAGAAAAGTAGTTGAATACGACAACATATTTTAATATAGAAGGCTCTGCAAAATCAAGTATTCACAAAGTTATTATTTTTTTGAAGGGGGGAATAAATGTCTCGATCTTTCTGCGCCCCGAAGAAGCAATATGGCATTGAAGAAAAATAGGCATTTAAATTATATAATTGGATAAAATCACTACGGTTTAGCATGTCCAACCCGTGACTAAAAAGTTTTAAACTTCGTATTGCTTAGTTACTACTTTAGGGAGTTTTCTATAATTTCATAACTAGAGTGTGTTTATACTAAGCAGCTCTATTTCATTTCTTATATTATAATTTAAGTACCTACTTAAGAGATTTTGAAACGTTTTATCGTGTCCCGCCCGTGACAATCATTTATAATTTTTTTCTAATGATGCCTAACATTTCAAGTGATTGTGAATAGGAAAAATATTAGGAAAAATAAGAATAAATGCGTCAAGCATTAAACTTTTCCACTTAAAACAATGCAAAAGTTGCATGAAATGCGAATTTCAAGTGTCGCGTAAAATGTTGGTGAAAAGCTTGTTCCGGAAATTATTTGACACTTTTGTTATTTGAGTGCCATTTGGTTTGGAGTGTTATCTTTTGATGTTGCTGCTGCTCCTCTTGTAGGTGTTGAAAAAGATTTCAATTTGAAGGGCATGCATGTATGTATGTATACATCTATGTATGTATACATCTATGTATGTATATGTGTGTGTGTATGTGTATGTTATCCTGCACAAACAAATAACTTAAACAGTGGGACTGACTGGCAAATGTTCGATATTCAGCTATAAACTACATGTATGTAAGCCTTTGAAAGATTCGACTTAAGCTGTTCTGTGTTGTTCGCAAGTGATTACTTCTTCTATAGAAGAAACCTCGAAAACCTCAAAAGTTGCGAAACAGTTGCTAAACCGAATAAATCATGTTGTGTTGAGTATCCATTTGGCATTAAATGAAAAATAAATTGAAATCGTTTCATTACGTTTCCAAAAATAGTGGCATATTCCGAACAAAAAGCTTCCATTAATTTCTAACCTTTATTTTAAAAAGTGGATTGTGCGTTTTGAAATTCTAACATTAAGTCTCTGAAGTTTTTTTCTCAGTTCCAAAATTTAATGCTAATTGTTTCTATTTTCTCTTACTTTCAGTTAATTGGAAAAATTATTGAAGCACAATATTTACGTATGGAGCAATGTACTAAGCAGCTAAAATAAGGTGAGTTACCGAAATCAATTTGTTGAAAGGATAGTCGTAGTAAATCTTCAGTCAAGCTCAACTAACAGTGGGCTCACGTGGTATTTTGATGGGGTCAGACCCAGAAGTGCAGTGTTAGTTGAGTTCGGTTAAGTGGGCATGAGAAGAGGTGCTTGGTGTCGGGGGAGAACCTTCACCTGGCATATATAGGAAAGAATTTGACCTCATCCATTGTTCAAACCGTAATAAGGTCCCTCAATATGGCGTGTTTCACTTGTTCTCTCTGACAGGTTCAAATTCTTGAGCGTGATCCTATACGGGAAGGTAAATATTGAGGAGCAAGTAAAAAAGGCAACGGTGGCTCTTTACTACTGTAAAAATGCCATGCGTGCAACGGGCAGCCCTCGTTGAAATCAGCGGAGTGCTCCAGACCACTTCAACTCTAGCGCTAAATGCTATGTTGAAGGTGAAGGCTGGCTTTAAACGGATGCTTCTCCATGCACATCCGTGCAAAGGGCGAATGGGAAAATGCCGGTCTCTAGAGTAGAGGTCCAAGAAACATCTTCGCGGACGGAGAGAAGCTGGGAGGGAAATTTGGAGGAGGTGTCTACTGCCAGGAACTCTCAATAGATCTTAAGTTCAGATTTACGGATCTCTGCAGCTTCTTTCAAGCAGAGGTGGCCGCTATAAAAGGGGCAGGCGATTGGCTACACGGCAGTGTTTTGCCGACTACGATAGTAAATATCTACTCTGATAAATTAGCAGCAATCAGAGCGCTTGGTCGGAGAATGCCTGACCTCGCTCTCCAATGCTTTAGAATATTTCCAAATCAAGTTGATTTGGGTTGCAGGACAGTGACTTAATTGGAAATTTGTGGGCTGATGAATTGGCTAGGCAGGTCACCCGCGGGGCCATCACCTCGTACAGGTAGAGCATAGGAGTTTCGTTGGCAACCTGTGGCCTACTCTTAGATAGATAGGCTCCCATACCTGCAAAGTTGCAAGGCGGTCAGCCGAACTTATGCAGCTGGCTAAGCAAAAGCTCTCTATTCTTACAGGTGTACATTGTCCTTTAGGAACCCACACAGTGCGACTTAATTTCGTTACGGGTCTCTATTGCCACAACTGTTTGGAAGACGAGGTGAGATCATCTCATCACTTACTTCTCAGCTGCCCGGTATTCGTTAAACTAAGAACTAAGTACCTCGGTGCGCATTTAATCAACACCCGAAAAGCTCTCCGGAGTTCGGAACTTTGCTTCGAGCATCCAGCGCCTCTTTTAGAGAACCTGTAATTACGGTAGTTCTTAGTTGGGTTTTAAACACCACTGACGACATTAGCAGAACGGGAGTTGATGTTCAGGCGAAAGCAGAAGGCACCCTGCAGCTGTCCGAAGTTATGTACTGGGGAAAGTTTGGAGCTTCAATCACTGCGTCCCACTAGTTCCCGGTGACCGAACTGCCGGCGTATATTTTAGAATCAGTCGACGAGAAATCTGAGGACGAACTTAATTGCGGTTCTGTATATTAGACAGCAGACTATCAAAGATAGTCAAAGAGGGATGGACGCTACAAATGATGGCTAGGAAAGCTCTGAGATATAAAAATTAAACAACGGAGGAAACTGGACTGTTCTATTACCAGAACGATTGCGGTTTGGCTACGAGTGGATGCTTATTCGTTAAGTGCGTTGGTGGTGCTGTGCAATTTTCGGGAGGCCATGTTGATGCTTCGATTGGGTCAGGTGCTATGTAAACTGCCAGAATTTCAAGGCGCAAGTGTCTTCACTACGAGGGAGTAGACTGTTGTCGGACGATAAGAACCCTCTCGGTTTTTTGGTAGGCTTCCGCGCGGGCTTAACCAGTGGGACCACTTAGCCCGATTTCCACAAATCGTAAATGCTGAGAGTGGCCATGGATTGACCTCGCTATGGTAGTCTAGTTCTCACTCGTCTTATGTTTCTCAGCATCAGAATGCACATTTCTTTGTGGCTTTTGCCCTATCGATGGCTAACTGTGGTTTGCCGCTGGCGAAAACACTTGGTTTTGACAGTTTAAATTTCACCTCTTTCATCGCGCTTCGTAAGGTTGAATAGCGACCATCCGGTCGACAATAACTTGCGCACATCAGAGAGAGAAGTTCCAGGTCTTACAATGTTTTCCCACTTCTTCCGCTTATGCAGGTTTACTAGTTGTCGAATCTCCAAATTGAGATCTTTGATTCAGGGATCCCACAGGGCGACCTAGCGTAGGTGGTCAGTAACGCTCGCTAGTGCAACTGTGTACCAACGCAGGATGGATCAGTTTTAGGCTGTTTTGCTACACAATCCTTCTCTGGGATGTATTGCTGTCGGAACCTAAGGCAGGGGAGGGAAAAGCTTCGCCGGATATAATGTTCAAAAGGTAATTGACCTAGATTAACGCGGGTCCGTTAAATGGTATTCACATGGCGATCGTATGGTCCAGTAGTTGTTAGATGTGGTTTGAAATATTGTACGTGCTTTCTGGGAATATGATTCCTAGCGTGCTTTACAGGTGCCTAAAGTAGCTATATTGAGTTGCATCCGATCAAAAATTTTTCGATCAGCATCGAATTTTGTTCCCTTACCGGAAGCACGCACCCTCTAAATAAGGCTCTGGTTTCGTCAGGAGGCATACGGTGGCTGTGATAATGTCTGAAACTTCGTCCACCATGTGTACTAGTCGCTTCTAATCTAGTTGGAGCAGCTTATTTGCCCTTATAACACCTTATCCATGTATTTAAAAACGGTTGGTGTATTTCGTAAAGGGTAGGCTATGCCTTGTTGTTGTTAATAGGCGAGCTATTTCGAAAACATTCCATTTAAGTTTAAGTAAAAATGTCACCTAATTGGTTGCAAGAGTTTCGGGACATAAAAATTAATATGTAGTTGAAAGGAGATACCATCCTAAGAGGTCTCCTATTCAATTTCTCTCGGTCTCGATGAATTAGCAAACCTCTTTCAACCAATCGCATAGATTGCCGTCTGTCATTTGAGTCACTGAGGAATGTGGAGGAAATTTAAGAAACCTGCTGTGAGAATGATTCGTTCTTTGAAAAAAGAAATGAAAATATAACGAGGATGTCAATGGCTTGGCTCGACTGCTTAACATTTACGAAACGCTTTGTATGTGACCGTAGCGTGGCAATGACCCTCGTCACTTATTGCATGCAACAGTTTCATGAACTCTCAAAAGAACACTAAATTAGTGAGAATAATCTTTTATCTTCTTTGACACTTTCTAATTGCTTCCCATAATTTATGGTACATTTTTGTGTGTGTTTAAGTTTGTAGGCAATGTTTGTGAGGTTAGTGAACTACTCCACTACATTATACTGTGTCCGATGCGTGTGGTTGCATGCCTCATTGACTCACTCAAAGGGAGCAATTGTTCACAAATGGTGCATGCACTGTAATGCACACATACATACATATACATACATATGTATACCCATCACATACATGCGAAACTATTTATGTTTATTCAATGCAATGTGCATATGTAAATATTTGCACTGCGTAAGCTTGAGTTTCTTGCCATTTTTCGCATGTCTGTTGCTTGATTCACATGTCTGCCCGCCCGCCCGCTCGCTTGTTTACTTGCCAATATGCTCTCCGTGTCTTCTGGCTGTTAGTTTATTTATCATTGTATAGTTTGCTTTTGTTTTACGCAAATGAAGCATAAAGCCGCCGCGGTCGAAGTCAAATTAGCTTTATTAGCAGCCGGCGTGGTTTTTCTTTTTGTTTTTATGTTTGGTGGTATTTTTTGCTCTTGTTTTCGTTCGGTGAAGACAAAAGTGTGATTCATTCATTAATGTGGAAATTTGAGTTGATTATTTGCTTTGCGCTGTAGAAATTGACCTTACTAATAAAATTAAAGTTTTTTTTTAAATGTTATATTTTTTAGATATTTTGTTTATACTTAAATGGTGCGTGAAACTATTTCAATTTTAAATTAAAAAAATTTAAAAAGTTAACTTCTTCTAGTCTNATTGATTATTTGCTTTGCGCTGTAGAAATTGACCTTACTAATAAAATTAAAGTTTTTTTTTAATGTTATATTTTTTAGATATTTTGTTTATACTTAAATGGTGCGTGAAAATATTTCAATTTTAAATTAAAAAAATTTAAAAAGTTAACTTCTTCTAGTCTTCACACATATTATTTTTAGTGGTGCAACATTCTTCAAAAATTATTTCTAAACTGCTTTCAAACTAATTTACTGTAAAGGCAAAATATTGCACGCTTAATAATAGTATAGAGATCAAATTCAAAATTTACTTTTTTGGAGATTTCAACATACAATTAATCACCTTGATAAGGAGAATATGCTCAGCTTAACAGACGACTAAACTTCCCAAAAATGGCGAAGATATGTGTCTTTCCATCTGTCTTTTGGTATACCAATTTTATGAACCGATTAAACTTGGATTGCGTTTTACCACAAAATTTAAATTTTTAAATAATTCTGTATATCGATGGTCCTCTGCCATAACGACACAATTCACATATCACACAATAAAAACTCTTACTACTGTTAAGTGGCTCATGTCTCTAATCCTTATATAATCGGNCAATTTTTAAATAATTCTGTATATCGATGGTCCTCTGCCATAACGACACAATTCACATATCACTCAATAAAAACTCTTACTACTGTTAAGTGGCTCATGTCTCTAATCCTTATATAATCGGTGTCTAATCTCGACTACTTACTGAAGTAATCCTTACTACTAGCTTTAGTACTAGCTTTAGTATGGATTAGACATGCATTAGAGATATGAGCCACGTAACAGTAGTAAGGGAATTTTGTTGAATTTTATTGCAGAGGACCATCCATATTATTAAACGTGCGATATATTCCGATTCGAAATATGTATTCACTTACATAGAAATGTACTTTTGTAATGTAGCTTTCCTGAACTTCTTCCATTCTGCATCCTGCAATATGTATTTTATTTAGTCTATNTATTGCAGAGGACCATCCATATTATTAAACGTGCGATATATTCCGATTGGAAATAGGTATTCACTTACATAGAAATGTACTTTTGTAATGTAGCTTTCCCGAACTTCTTCCATTCTGCATCCTGCAATATGTATTTTATTTAGTCTATAGATTAAATTAAACTTGACTTTTAAACAGGTGGCAACACCTTTAAATATATTTTTGAAATAAATATTTCTTAAGCTTGTTTCATATATCTTTTACGTTGTAATATTTCATTTCACTTATTGATTAAATTTCTCAGTTTGTAATAGATCATTTAACTTTTTAGTAAAATGGAATTAAGCGTTTTATACAAGTGACAACCCTCATCAAAAATGTTTTCAAATCAAATGCTTTTTTAAATCTGGCTAGTGTGATATCTCCTTTGTATATTTTCGTTGAATCTTAATTTACGTTTGTTTTTTCATATTGAAAAAACTTTTTATTTTCTTATTTTTTGATGTTGGTCTGAAGCCGGGCTCGAACCCAGGCCCTGTGGAACGGTAGCGCGCACTGCTAACCACTACATCAAAATGGCCGCCTGCTCCGAAACTTCTGCACTATTAGAGCGACTGTTGCTGAATGCGAATGTTCATTCAGTCTACTAGCAGGAATTTCAAATTTTTTACGTTCTACGATGAACCAAGATGGACTAACTTGTCTCGGAATCTTGACATTGGAATCATCTCTTGCTCGTACCATAATTTCGATCCATCAACTTTATGATTGCTGAACGAAAC
>NW_016162455.1:9673-43035 GCF_001687245.7 Rhagoletis zephyria | reverse complement strand
TACTAATGCATGAAAATCCTAACCTCAAAAAAATCACCCGTTACTTGCGGCGAGGCGTCATCTACCTATAGTTTTGATATGATACCAGGCGACGAGGTTGGTGTGTAGACTTCTATAGGATCTTTGCAAAGCAAAGGTCTTATAGCAATGAATGGTGTCTGGACAGACAACATTACAAGTTGATAAGCGTTGCAATAATATAAAAATAGGCGGAAGCTTACAAAACATAAATGTGTATGGAAACTTTTGTATGCATCTTTACTTAAGTGCTCATAACTTCTTCTTTATGATTGAATTAAGGTAAACGTGGTATTGTATTTACAAAAGATCCTACTTTGACGTCCAAGATTCCGCAAGCCTACAAATTTGTTTCTCTTGAAATTTGTATCTAAACTAAACTTTGCTTTTTTTAATTTTAATTTTTTTTAACAAAATTGTTGATAAATCAATTAGCTCCTAAACTACTAATCCGGTTGGAAAATGTTCTTTATATAGACGAGAGCAAATTTATTAAGCTTTACAGCCGATTTCTCAGTTGATAAATAACTATAAGTTAAATAATTAGTATGAGTAAATCATCCATTAAGTACACTGAGAAACTAACAAGAAGATATAATCTTTTGATTATAATTAAGCATTCACAGAGAAATCGGCTGTTACTATTGTAAAAGAAAATTTTAGACTAGCCAGCTACATCCAAAAACAGATTGCAATTAAGTGTGGGCACTTTTTTATATCTCAAAAAAACTGAAATTGGACTATCAGGCAGGTTCTGTAATTCACTTCCGAGTGAATTACCACGCCATTCAATTTGAATTAAATTTGAAGTGAATTGCAGAACCTGCCTGTGTACCTCAAAAACTATTTTTTTTTTATGTTTTAGCTTCATATTCGGATTCAATTGAAAATTTTATATGATAGATTATGGATTATGATCCAAGTGCCAAAGGTCGGATTTCTTGTAAACTAGTGTAATTATTAATTATATGAATAGCTTTCTCTAAGTACTTTTAATTCACGCCGCTACCGCAGAGCCCACGTTATAAAAACCCGCCAAGTACACTACCTCATAAATAGAGTGGAAATTGTGTATATAATGGGGAACACAGATTTTTTAATCGCTATATCTCAGAAATGGTAATTCTTAGGAACAAAAGTTCACAACAGTTTTTATAGATAAATGCATGGTCTACACTTTTGCGTAACCTATTTTTATTATAAACCCTGGCTGAGAATATAAAAACAAACAAACAAAATGCAAAACCGCGTATGAGCTAAATGCAAACCGCGTATGTGAAGTTGTAGAAATTATTTTCTAGAGCGTAAAAATACTCATATTTTAAAATGGTTCTCTTTTTTGTAAAGCAATCGCATATTTGCCTAGTATATTTCAGGACGAATGGATAAGGATTGAGCCAAGAGCTTGTGTGAGCAAATCCAATTTTTGGCAGTTACGCGGTTTTGCAGAATGACGATACGCGGTTTTGTACTTTAAACGACGATATGTACATTAATAGGTAGTATGTGAAACCTTCCAGCAATATAAGGAAGATGTAAATTCTTCTGTACTCCTGTAAAATATCAGTTTGTGGTCCTTGTAGTGTAGTATGAATCGGTACATGCAAGTATGGGCCTGTTCGAGGCACGAAATAAAAACGGCAATACTGCAGCTACAATAATGTTAAACTGATAAATCGTTGCTAGAAAATCACACCGTACGTGATAAATTAACAATTCGCGCAACACTGCAGTTGTGATTGCATCTCGAACAAGTCCCATATATTCTTTATGACAAAAAGGGAAAAATTAGTAAAGTAAAATGTTAGGGAAGCTAACCAGACAAATTTTTAATCAGCCCTAGATTGCAATTTCATCAAATTATTGTATTTTTCCTTAAGCCTGAATGCAAAGCTAAAGCTGTAAAAATTAGAAACTACAACAACGTATGTATTTTGTGTATGTGCAGTGCATTGTGACATAAAAACAAATATTTATTTTACATTTCGCCATTTAAAACTTTACAAATACATAAGCGCAATAATGGTACCTACATACATATATTTATTTTAAATTAAATACATACATATTTTCGGATTACGCAAGCGTATTTTTGTTTGAGTTTGTTTAAATACAACACATTATATAATTGTTTATATCGTTTCTACTTTTTAATTTCTTTCCTCGTTTCATTCTCAATCCTTAAACAGGTATACATTTTTTACAATTAAAGCTTATATTGTTGCTGGGGCATACCCACATTAATGTGTAGTACCTTTGATTTCAACAGAAATAAATATATTTTACACAAACCGTTCATTAAAGATGAATTAAAAACTAAACTGAAAAGAAATGTTTTATAAAATTGCGAATTGTCGTAGCTTATAGAAAAAGTAAAATTAAACATATTTTTTATACATATGTATATATATGTATATATATATATATATATATATATATATGCATGTACGTAACAGCTTACAAATGAAGTTTCAAAAATTATAAGATATTATAAAATAGTAAATACAATTAAAATGCATATTTTCTGTTTTGCGCGATGATAGTTTAGTTTTTCGTTTAATTTCCCCCAACGCTAATTGCTCAATTCTAATAAATTTTCAGCTCAGTATTTGTTGCAGTAATAACTTAGCATCCACAATTCTCTCAATGGTCAAGTAGATGTTAAACATTCGATTTGCACAATTATTACATTTTCAACTTAAACACTTAACTTAGTTTCCAACGGATATTTAGCTTGTTTTAGTATATATTGTTTTATATTTTTTGCACCACCAATTTAATTTTTCTTTCTACTGTACATACAAAATAAATAAGAATTGGTTAGTGAATATCAAGGATACAAATTTTTAAAACGGAGACCTAATCTTGAATTCACACATAGTCAAATTACGTCATCCAAAGAAATTTACATTATGATATTATTCAGCACACTAAATGGCCAATGTCGTATCAACGCAACGCCAGTGGAGAATGCCCGTTGCCTAGGCTTCAGTTTCGGCTCCCTTCAGCCGAAGACGCGCAAAATCTTCAAAGATTATGTCATCGTCTTGGGCATCGTCTTCATCCAATTGTATCAAATTCGTGGTGGGCACCTCGGCTTGATGCAATTCACCTGCACCACCATCGCAACCTCCACCCCTTGATAACAACTCAGGGTCACGTATGCTCTGACGCGGTGATTTATCCATTAAGAGTGCATTATCTTCCTCCTCTGGCTTTGGATGCATCAACGTAAATGGCAATTCTGCAACTAAATCACCACCTAGCAGCGGACCGCTAATCAGCAGTTTAACTTTCACTTTGTAGTGAACAATAATACCAAGACTTTCGCGTTGTGCCGGATTCGTTATGAGCGTACTAGACGCCAAATTCGTATCTTCGTGCTTCAACTGGCCGTCGAGCGCGAGCCCCCATTTGTCCTTGTTGTCGGCGAGCAGTGGGCATAGTTCAAATACTTTAGAAAGCGTAAAACCAGGCAGTACCTGGCAACCATCTTCCGATTCAGTTTCCGCCACCACGGATTTATATTGCGCCGTAGAAAAAAGACAAATGTCAGCGAATTGACGCACACACACTTTGATCTTCTTGACAGTGCGATTTGAATTGTTGGCTACGTGTACATTGACAGAAATTTTTTCGCCGTGGTGGTATAACTCCTTGTCCAAACTTGCTTCTAGGTGGATTTTATTAGGCTTCATCATGAACTCTTTGCTCACTTCGATGGATGGCTGCTCGCCCACCTTTGACGGTGCGTACATCACTTTTCGTATGGTTAAGCGGACTGAATTACGCTTGTGAGGCTTATCTTCAATGTGTTCACCTATGAAAAGACATTTTGGTTATTAGTAAACAATAAATTATGACTATAAAATAGTTCTTAATGCATATACATATGTAGGAGGCTTGAAAATAAAATCTTTTAAATTGCAATAATCTGCCACACCAGCACAAAGACTCAAGTAGAGGTTATATTTTTCTATAGCTAAATTAATTTTATTTAACGTATTGGTCAAGACCCTGAAAAAACACTTGGAAGAAGCAATCTTGCAATATTAGCCGCCATCGATTCGCCGAGTGGCGAAATGAACGAAATCAATGAGCTACAACTAAATTCGCCATCGATCATCGCTACTATGTAGCTAACTTTGTTGTTGCTTTCACATAAAAATTTTTCTTTAGCGAGCGGAACTTAGACATAAGCTTGAAACACATTGGAAACGACGCATCATTTTTAGGATGCCAAAAGTAATAACGGCCAAACAAAGGTAGCAATGTCGATGAAATATTGCAAGAACAATGCAGATATCAACAATGCATTGGACAATAAAAACTAGTCCACTTTTTCGCCTTCCCTCCATATAAGGTGTAATTTCACATAACAACACTTTCACTTAAAATCAGGGCGGATACAAATAAAAAAATAGTTTTGATTACTTAACTTGATACATGAGGCTGTTAAATTATCAGTTTTTTTTTTAAATGTTCAAATTAACATATGGGTATTTCCAAAATATGTCGGACTTTACATTCGTTAAATATATCATACGAAAACGGAAATCACTTATAAAAAAATTGCCCCTGTGTAGCTTTTAAACCGTCCTTTGG
This sequence comes from Rhagoletis zephyria, assembly GCF_001687245.7. Lineage (NCBI taxonomy): Eukaryota > Metazoa > Arthropoda > Insecta > Diptera > Tephritidae > Rhagoletis > Rhagoletis zephyria. The sequence goes on along the minus strand of NW_016162455.1, from coordinate 38,412 downwards.
TTGACAAAAAAATTAGGTGCGATTGGAACCCTGGTGTTGGAAAAATCGACGAAAACGAGGTCATAACAGACACGACAAAAACAGAAATGGTTTCAGAGTACATGTAAAAATAATCAAAACTCTTGGAATCCTGTGAGATTTTCCTTCCTTAAACATTCTGTAAATAAAGTTAAATTACGGACCATTATAACCAATTAATTTTTAATCAGAAGCAATTCGTTGTTGGATTAATTTTGAATGAAAATGTGATAACGGACGTGACAAATTTTTCCCCCATACAATATTTTTACTAGTAATACATATATAATTTATTTTATATACAAGTATAAATTTATCAAGTAGAAACTTTCAACTTTATCTAAAAAATCAACTCTTATTTTGCTCTATCAATTTATCTTATATCAACTTTTTTCCAGCTAAGGTATGATAAATCGTAACAATTGTTACAAAATATTACAAATAATTGCTTAATAAAACAGAACTATTGGCAGCTGTTTTTCTAATTGCGATGGGCACAATCATGCCAATGGAAATGATATGTTAATTGATTTTACGACTAAATGTGTGCAATAACGACACGTTGCTTTAATCCACCACGTTAACCGATTTCGATAACTCTGTTTTCATCGGAAAGGTGGTACCTCAGGGGTGGTCCTATACATACTTGTTTAGATCCGATAATTGGATCGTGAAGATATTAACGATAATCTTAAATTTTTATATGAGAATTAAAGTCGGTTTTGGTTTTTTGCTTAAAAATTACTGTCTATATTCAAATCGATTTGCAAAAGATTTGGATCTGTATACTTTGAAATTAATATCGCATAAAAATAAGAACAAAAATTGTGCTGCTTTTAGGTGTAATTCACGGTAGAATAACGATGCAAATTAAAATTGTTTCCGATTTCACCCATAAATTTGCAGATTGCTCTTAACTGATAATTTGATTGCAAAACATTGCATATCAAGTTCATAGGGATTTCGAAGACCTTAAATCTGGTGGAGAGCTTTATGCGGTGTGATAATCAGAACTGATTATTTTATTCTACTTTTTTTATTTTTGACCTCATATTCAGATTCTGTGAGTTATTTTACATAACAAATGACTATAAAATTCACGATTTTTTACTTTTTGTTAAAAACTTTTTTCTCTGAATGCATATCGTTGGCTTAGTGCGGAAACGTGCTAAGTCCATTTTTTTATTTTTCAGGAGGGACAAAAAACCGTCTAACTCTTTTTGTTGTTGATATTTTCCTAATTTGTAAATGCAGTTTTCTTCCTTAGTTCGTCTTGTTTCAGTACCAGTAATCGGCCAATTTCAAAATAAAGCTGTTGCAGACTTATAAACTCTTACCACATTTCCTCTATATGATTTTGTTCTTTTAATGTCTGCTTAGAACATTTTCTATCAACCTGTTTTTCGTTATTTTTTACTGTTAAAAGATTCAGTTGTTTAAATATATTTTAATATTTTAAAATGAATAACCTAATGGTGCATTTACATGGTATGAATCTGATCATAAGCCGTATGAATTTTCCTATAAAAGAAGCACCAACTCTATAAAAAAATGAGTAAAAGCGATATATGTTTAACATTTTTGACTTATATACTTGGCAAGTATTTTTTTTGTAAACAACAAGCAAAAAAATTTCATTTTGTGCTAACTTCGAAACTAGAAGCTTATTTGATTTTTAATGTGCTTTAAAGAGGACCTACTGCCAATGAAGCCATGCGGTTTGCTATTTTTTCAAATGTGTAATGCTTCCATTCAGACATCTTTGTGGATAAACAGTTTTTTGTTCAGAAATGGCTTGTTTACGTTGTTTGTCTTTCATACTAAAAACGTTTGGCATAAGTTGAAATCATAGGGATGCCGTTTTTTTTCGTTTCTCAATGGATTTTATACTTGTAAAGGCACTAAAATATGTATGCAATACTTTTACACATCGTCATTTAAAGTACAAAACCGCGCATGAAGAAAATGCAAAACCTTGTATGTGAGGATTCAAAACCGTTCTCTCTTTTAACCTTAATTATCTCTTCTTATGTCTGAGTATCGAAATTTTAGTAAAAATGATTAAGGGCTTGACGATAGGAGCTTCCGGTGAGCAAATATCTTTTTTGGCACAAATGTCAGTTACGTGGTTTTGCAGAACCACGATACGCGATTTTTTACTTTAAACGACGATATACAGATTTGCGCTTGCATAATATGTTAGTGTTTGGCCTAGCTTCTCCTCCCATATGGGGCGTGCGCCTTGATTTTGTGACACAAAGGGGAAGGGCAGTTTTACGCCGACTCCGAACGGCAATTGTATTTTTATGAGAACCTGTTTTCATGACAGAATACACTCGGAGGTTTACTATTCCCAATAGAGGAGCGACCGCGAACAGCGGAGTGTATATATGTAATATAAAAAAGAATGAGAGATACTATAAGAAAATGTACCCAAATTTCAGGAGCAAATGAAAAAATGCTCATTGAAAATAACTCACATGTATAAATTAAATAATATAACTTAAGCGGTTACAGCGATAAACAAAAGGAAGAGTTAGAAAAAATAGCAATGCGGTTTGAAGGAAACATAAGACCATAAAATGTTTGTTTCGTTAATTCTCCTAACCTTTTGAGATATGACACTCCATTCTTTGCATTAGTTTGCAAATATACTTATTGTTCTACAATGGCAAACATTTTCGTGGGATGTTTTTTCTTTAATTTCGAATTGAAAATACATCCCTGCAAGACAGCTGAGCATCAAATAAGTGCTCATTTTATCATTATCACTAATTACAAAAGTGCTTATTAAAATACTCATGTTTGTTCAGGCGATGGGATAAAACTGAGCACTTTCCCCTTGTTGGTGTAATATTTTACCTCTTCTTACTAATTGAAAACTTTGATTAATGAAAAATATATCTGCTCTGCTCTAGAAACTACCAAACTGCTTATTTTCGTTTTTATAAACACATCAGTGCTAATGAATAAAGTACTCATTGTTGTCATTAGTATGTCCTCAGTGCTAATAAACAAACTACTCATTGTTGTCGTTATAAACTCCTCAGCACTAATAATCAAACTACTCATTTTTGTCGTTATAAACTCCTCAGCACTAATAATCAAACTACTCATTTTTGTCGTTATAAACTCCTCAGTACAGGAAAAAACAAATAAGTAGAAAATCAAAATTTTTACTTTTAAAAATGAATTGGTTTATTTAAAAAACGTTTATTAATACAAAACTCTTATAGTACATATGTGCAAACAAATAACATACTTTGTACATATCGATGGTCCTGTGCAATAACGACACAATTCAAAATTCAAAAAACAAAACCCTTACTACTGTTAAGTGGCTCATATATCTATCTAATCCATGTCGAATCCATGTCTAATATTTAGTACTTACTTTAGCAATCCTTACTGCTTACTTTATAAAAGGTTGGAAATGGATTAGACGAGGATTACAGACAAGAGCGACTTAACAGTAGTAACAGTTTTTATTTTTTGAATTTTGAATTGTGTAGTTATTGCAGAGGACCATTGATGTGGATGTGTATAACATTGCTGGTGCAGGCGTTGAAGGTGATGTTGGTGGTGGCCTTAAAGTAATAGTGGCGATGTTGAAGGTGATTTTGCTGGTAGAGGCGTGGAATGTTGATGGTGCGTATTTGCTGGTGCCGGTGTTGAACGATGATGGTGGCAATACTTCTGGTACCGGTGTTGAAGGTGATGGTACGATGTTGGTGGTGGCATTAAAGGTGATGGAGGAGGTGCTTGCGATATCAGCTGGTGACGGCATTAAAGATGATGGTGGGTTTTAATTTTAATTGTTGCAAATCTGTAATAACGAGAAAATCAATTAAAATGCACAAGTTAAGTAATTTACATATGTATGTACATACCTTAAAAATAATGATGCAAAGTCGACGGCAATGGCAACGGGAACATAAAATGAAATTTGAAATATCTATAAAATTATAAAATTTTTTTTATCAAATGTGACATTTTGCGACAAAGCCTACTGTCATAAAAACTGCCATATTTCTTACTCGCTTTAACGCACAGAATTCCTATAAAAGTAGGAATTCCGCTCTAACAAATGAAAAATGTTTCACATTTCGAATACCAAATTTGTAAATGTGTGCGTGATAGCTAAAAAGTTGCGAAAGTGTGTGTAACGCTGTCGAATTTGAGGGGAAGCTGCTCAGCCATGGCTTGCAGGGATTACGATCAAGAATGATAGAATACAAGATTGCGCCAATCGAGCTGAGAGTAACTGGCCGTGACGTCAATAAATACCAGAATGAGAGAGCAAGACGAACTCGACAAGAAAAAGAGGATGCATCGAACAAAAGGCAGTATTGCCAAGGTTTGAATTTGAAAAAGCACCAAATATTTATTGGTGTATTTTATGGACTTTATATGCATACATAATTATATTGTAAGGATGCCGATTCAAATTAATAAAAATGAATGTTTCTTGCCCGACGGTCGATTTCTTCTGGCTTGATTGAAGGTGCTGCCACATATTTTGTTGTCGCTTATGATTGTGCCATGATTTTATTTAAATTTTTGTGAAGTTGCTTACCACGCTTATGATTGCTATAAATTTTGCTTCCATTTTTTTAAGATTTTATAATTTGGTGTCTTCAAACTAAAAACAAAAGCACCAAAAACGCACCAAGCACCAAACTCAAAAATGTTCGCGTTTTGAATACCCACTAAATTTGGTGCAAAAAGCATTAAGTTGGCAACAGTGAATGTAAACAAAAGTATTTTATGACGTCAGCGATTGGGTGGATGCTGTCAAATCGACGATGAGAGGGTTAGCGGTCCGCGAATGGCGCGACCTTTATTTTCTGGATCGTGGCCACAGAAGTGCCGGCAACATATGTTGTGGACAAGTTTGTATCATGTAGCCAGCAACATGTGTAGCGGGCAAGTTTGGGACATGTAGCACTAGCAACAAATGCATCGGTGAAGCGGCGTGAGTGTGTGAGTGTGAATGCGGTATCTGGTCGTGGGACCGTTGAGCCGAATTGCGGTTCGCCTGAGTGAAATTTGTTGACCTAGACACCCGTATAAAAGGCCTTAAAGATGGCCAACGGATTCATTATAGTGGTGACATGTTATTTGAAGGTGCCAAGTGAAAGTGCAGTTCTTTGAAAAAAAAAGTTTGTAAAAAAAAAATAATATAAAATAAAACGGTCCATAACGCGTACATCTAGCGGTCCCGTACATACATATATCGCCTACCATCCGGTGAAGTAAATTTGTTGTTATCGTCGAATTTGGCTAACTGGAATAGGAGGTAAGTTCGAAAGATTCATATTAAAGGTGAACAAATCAAGTGTTTTGTGTTGCTAGTGCCGCCATAAGAAATAATCTGACATACCTAAATGCTTATGTACGTGCACGCACAGAAGATTTGAGTGAATATATGTGCGTGTACACAAGCACGGCACCGCCAAAATCCGCATAACTATTAAAATGTGTGTGTTTTGTTGTTTTTTTAGGTCGCCCGCCGAGGAATTGCAAAAGGACCTCCACCTACCTTTTCCTGCAGTCGAGCCAATACCTGGAGGAGTTTTTGTGACCCCCACGGAGGAAGAAACAAAGACGTCGCTGCTATAAAATTGACAGCAACATCTGTCTGCACAGGAGCATCTGTGTCACCCACCCACCAAATTTTGGGACGAGAAGCATCGCTCATATACCACTACTACTGGACGGAAAGTCGCAGATACGTTGGTGAGAGATACCCACATCCATAGGCCACCAGCAGCAAAATCGGATTTTGGTGTCTAAGCCAGGATCGACGTAAGACGCTGACCACCCGCTCTAGAGTGAGCAGAACCTACACAAGTGCACAGGAGAGGATTGAAGTAACCAGAGCCCTACCAGCAGTGGATGAAGGAAAAAACAAATCACTCTAGTTTTATTGAGTTTTTATTCTGTAGAAATGTTGCTCAGTTGGAGTTTTATTGAGTAATTTTATTGGATTCATTCGGAATTTTGCTCAGTAGAAGTTTTATTGAGTTTTTACATGAAGCATTTAGTTTAGGTATTAAGAGAGAGAAAGTACATATAAGCTTTGAAGTATATAGTTTTTTTAAATAGCAATATTATCAAGAGAAGAGTTAGTTTTGTAGTACTTACCTAGTTTCTTCCGTCCATTTTCCTTTATTCCTTTTTTTGAGTTTTTTTGTATGGGGTTTCAGTTTACTCAGTTAATCACATTTCTCTTTTTTTCATACAGTTTATCACGTCTTTTTTTTACTGGAATTTATTAGTTTAGCAGCAGTTTCCTATTTTTTATTTTGGCACGCTTTGATCGGCCAATTATCAATTTTCTTTATTGATTTGATTTGCTTTGAATTTGTTTTATAAAAAGTATTGGCATATATATATATATATTTTTTTTTTGTAACTTCTATTTGATCGGTTTGAATAACTAAAATCAAGTTTCGTTTTTCTTTAATTCAAAAAGGGCAAAGAAACCATTATAAGCTTTAGTTCACGTTTTCTGCATTGACTTGATATTCTCTTTGTGGTTTCCTTTACCCACGTGTAATAACTTTTTATGGTCTTCAAAAAAAAAAAGGTGAATTTTGAATTCATGATTTGACTTTACTTTCTTTATACCGAATCACGTAATTTTAAGCTCACTTTGGTTTCTTTGCGCTTATGAAAAAAAAAAAAAAATTTTTTNTTCACTTTTAAACACCTTTTTTTGCACATTTAATAACTTTCCGCGATTACTATCGGGTGATCCGCCGTACTAGCGATACTATTCCTAGTACCGACACGATAGGCTAGTACTTTTATGTATAAGAGAACTTATGAATATACGTATGTAAGGCTTTCTTCCCCCCCCACAGAGGCTCTTCTCCGGGATGCTGGTATCACCATCGAAGGAGCGGACAAAGTGAGTGAGTACTTGTTTTAATTTTATTTTCTCTCATGCATATTTCGATACATGCTTATGGTTTGAGCAGTTATACATACGTATGTACATACTCAAGTGAACTTGTTATCGTATATATAAGTATATATATATATATATTTATATACATATATATATAGATGAGCGAAAATTACAATTTAATGAAAGAGTTGCGAGTAGAAAACCAGTTTTAACAACATTGTTGTTGTTTTTTATGCAGGGATAAGTTTAGGGTTCGATTAAGTAAGTAATATTTGCTTTTCTTGCATGTTCCCTTTTGGGGGCGTTCGTTTATTTTTTTTATTTTTTTGAATTAGTTGATTTATATTGTTAATAATACCTGTCTAAGTATGTACATATGCTCATGAATGGATACTTGTGTACATATATAAATAGCAATTGAATATTTGTGCGTTATTCTCAGGAAAGAAAATTTTAGTGATACGAGGGTAGTTTAATTTAAGTTGAGCTCAGGGCTTTGTATCTAAGACTGAATTGTTAATAAAGGAAGAAAAATATGAAGTTCGGATGAGAGTGTTATGATGGAAATGAGGCTCTAATTTATTAATTTTGGTGTGTGTGTGTTGCGCTCGCGCGCAGCAGGGGACATGGGGTAATGACGGACAATAGGACTGATTGACATAGGAGGACGGGATGACTGACCAACGGACTTAGTCAGGATAAGGGGGCGTTGTAAGGTCAGAGGAGTCAACACAACGCCCATGGTTTCGCGTCGACTGGGCGCCGAAGAGGGTGGGTAGACTCCGCCTGACAGGACTGGACCTTGCGTTTTCTGCTATCTTTTTGTCATCGAGTTTTTTTATCTTTTTTTTGCGTATTTCTTTATAAATTATTCGGCATGAACTTTATTTGTTAGTGTAGCGTAGGCAAGGCGAGTGTGCAAGGACCCACCCCAACCGATGAGCTCTGCCAGGAACCACCAGCATGCCGATGTGCAACTCGACCGTGCCACAAACCTACTGTTACACTACACTTTTTATGGGAAGATGTATGAAAATCCAACTTGCTATAATTTCATATGCTTAACAGTATCACAACAGTATGTTTACAGTATCTCCCCATAATTTTTCATATGAAAAAATCTATTATATGCATCTCACTAGATATCATTGAAATCTTCATAAGAACATGTAGTCCCTCTATTTTAGCGTATCAACAGTTCATATGGCTTCATACCATGTAAATGCACCATAATGCAGTCTTATTTCATTGCTGTTAACAAAAACAAGTATTTTAAGTCGTAAATTTATGTACTATTATTAAGGAAAATAATTATAAACAAGTAAAGAAGTATAAGTTTGGGCGAAACCAAACTTTATATAAACGGCGCAGGTATCAAATATTGTGGTTTCAACTTTCTCTTAACTACCTTTGCATGGTAAGCAGGGATGTTTTTTCCCATTTCAAACGTTCTCGATAATATGCTGAGTTAGACTCAATGTGTTTACCGAGATACACCTTTATAGTCATAAAATGGGCGGTGCCACGCCCCATTCCTAAAAGACTATAGCAGTCTTATTTATTGTTAAGAGATTGTTGTAAGTATTAACTTGGAGTAAATTAGCGTCCTCAGTTATTAAAATATCGGAGTTCTCGTACTTCTGAAAGTTTCCGTTATATGGAAGGCGGGTGTAATTTTAGTCTCATTTTAATAATTTTCAACGAATACCTTTTTCGTACCAAGGTTATTAAGTGCACCAAATTTGGAAGAAATTGATAAATCGGTTACCGAGTTACACACTTGTGGTCATAATGTGGCCCATTATCCAAAAATTTATGTTAATCAAATTTTCTGCTAAGTGGTTATCGCAGTCATCGAGTTTATATGAATTAGCTTTAGTAGTTATGGATTTATCGCAGTTTTGCGTGTCTGTAAAGTATGGTTATATGGTAGATGCGCGTAGCATTGCACGATTTCAAAGATTTCCAACAGATTTACCGAGCTTGGTAAGGATTGTGAATGGGCTTCTTAGATACAGCATTTCATCATAACTGGGCGGTTTCATAGTAAGTTTCTTTCTATGGATAAATAATCAATTCCCAATTCAAAAAATGTATGCAATAAATTAAAACTTTGGGTGTCTTCACATTCATTTCCGTTTATTTTTGGTAAACTGCTGGTTGTTCCTCGATAATTTTACCAACTGTGAACGACCCTTCAGCTTACTTTTGCTATGCTGGATTCCCTCCTTCCTCCTTTTTTGGCGCTGTAACCGCCTAAGCGATTTTGGCCGAGTTCAGCAACTGCTGGATTCCCACTAGGCACTAAATGACAAATGACAAAGTTGGGCATTAAAAAATATTCGTGTCATTACGTTAAAAAAGTTGTCATGTTCCTTTCCATATGACATGTTTTTAAATGGTATATATTTTCTGTCATTTCAATGCCTAGTGGAAATTCGGCATTAGTCTGATAAACAGTAATTTGCTTAAAAAAGGGTAAAATAATTATATTTTAATATTTGCTCATAGTTTGAACTTTAATTTAGGTTTAGGTATGCTTTGCGTTCACAGAGGTTTTGTACATAAAACAAAAATGAAATCATCACTAAAACAATTTATCGATTTGCAGAAGACACTCGAAGACTATTGTTTAAATAAACAAGTAATTTTTTAGCAAAAAAACCAAACCGACTTCAACTCTCAAGTAAAACTTTAAGATTATGTACATATATGTACATATAGCATTGACCTTAAACCGATAGCAATTTTAATATCAATTTGCACAAAAACAAGCAATTATTTGTATTTATTTTTTAATTTTAATCCTTTTCAAATTAGTTCATTTTATAATTATAAGACTGGTCTGGATTTTGTCCAAGAAAGCTGCGTTTATTTTTGCTGCGCACAGAATGATTTCCATTTTTACTGCGAAAATTGTTATTTCGCCCGATTATAGCGCTAATTATAATTAGTGTGACCACCTCCATATGTCCCTACCAAAAAATCATTTAAGATGACAAGCAATGATGCGTATTTACGTTATTATTAAAAATCGAAATTAGATTTTATATACTCCAGGCCTGTGAATGCCGTTCTAGGCGCACAACCACCGGACATTGACGAGGCGGAGCTTCATCTGCCTCGGGAGACTAGAACCACAATAGCCCAACTTCGCTTTGGCTACTGCAGCAGGTTAAACTCATACCTGAGCAGATTAGACGCAGATATGCAAAATGAGAGACACCCCTTGACTCGAAACATCTCTTCGTATGCCCGAAAATAACGCCTTTGTCCCTGTGGACCGACCCTATTGAGGTTGTGCGCTTCTTAGGGCTAACGTTAGTGGAGCTTGACGACAACGACTGAGATATTAACCGATTTGGACGGGGTTGTTGTAGCCGCTACAACTACAACCACAACAACAACAATCAGTTAGTAGCATTAGAGCAAAACCAACATTTGCGTGTATTTTGTTGTTACTTCTGGAATCGAAAGTATCAAAACTGCTATGATTTTTTTTTTCTAAATCAAAGCATGCCATGTGTAATACAAAAAAAAATATAAAAACTTTCAAATGGAAAAAATTAAAATGGTTGCAACTTTCTTTCTTAGTAAATTTACTTGCTTCTCGAAGCATTAGTGGTATTCACCAAATTTAACGAGTGGACTGGCACTCTGGCAGAAGCTCAAGCTACGGATGTTGACAACAGTCGTTGCTTGAGCTGATCTGCTCATTTGCCAGACTGCCAGGCCACTTGCTCACTTTGGTGAATACCACTATTGATCCATCGTTTGCAAAGCCCAGTAATCAGAGGTTCTGCTAGCGTTTTTGTGTTTGTAGCAGCATACAAGTTCCCCAAAGAGTTTTTGGAGAGTGTTGCTTGGAGCAAGCGGCTCGCTATATAAACGTTTATTTGGGTTTGGGACCTGCCACGTAAAAACCACTTCCAGTGAAGAAGCAAGGCAAAGCCTCTGATGAGACTCCCCCTTATGATGACGACCACGGCAAACGTTTAAAGGACTACGATTTGAGGGCATGCACCTGGAATGTCCGGACCCTTAATGGGTGAAGGTGTTGATGTCCTCTTAAGGACAAAAGCTGACATCACAGCCATCCAAGAAATGCGTTGGACGGGGCAAGGCAAGCAATGTCTGGTTGGATTTGTGGTGGGAGAGAGACTCCGTCGCCGAGTACTGTCGTTCAGCCCGGTGGACGAGCGTCTGGCCATAATCCGCATCAAAGCGAGATTCTTCAACATCTCACTCATCTGCGCCCATGCCCCGATGGAAGAGAAGGATGAGGCATCCAAAGATCTCTTCTATGAGCACTTGGAGCGCACGTACGAGCGCTGCCCCCGTCATGATATCAAATTCGTGCTTGGCGACTTCAACGCCAGGGTGGGCAAGGAAGGGACCTTTGGAACCACCGTCGGAAAATTTAGCCTCCAAGACGAAACGTCCGACAACGGAATGAGGCTGATCGACTTTGCCGGGGCCCGAAACATGGTAGTATGCAGTACTAGGTTCAAGCATAAAAATATCCATCAAACTACGTGGCTGTCTCCGGATCGAAAAACGAGAAACCAAATCGATCATGTTGTGATAGACGGAAGGCACGCTTCCAGTGTTTTAGACATACGCAAGGAGAGCTTAACGTCAAAAAGCTGCAATCCAGTGATGGAAAATCAAAATTTAAAATTGTGCCGAATTTTTCCAGAAAAATGTGCCTTAATGCAGGTCAATGTGCCAATAAATTGAAAGTCGCCGATAGGTACCATTTGCTTTATAACATATATTTACAGTATAGTTTGCATATAAGGAAAACAGAAATCTCACGGAAAACCTTTATTTAGTGCAACAACAAAAGAACACAACAACAAAACCATAAAAATTAAAGTTTAAAACTTTCTACAAAAAACTTCCATTCAAATTTAAAACTTTACTGTCAGAAATTTTAGAAACTTTCGGATATGCAGTTTTATAGTCCATTAAATTTTAGTATTACAATGTGCAACTGCGGCTAAGAAGTCGCGTTGATTTGTAATATTTTTTTTTTTGCCTTGTATATGTATAAAACATATTGGATGTACAAAAAATTAGAGTATGGAAGAAAGAGGCTGACTTCCAAAACGTATCAATACAATGTTTGGAAACTGTTATACTGCGGTATTCAAACTGTTTGTATATGCAGAGTTGCGACACATTGCAACCATTTACATTGCATATTTTAAATATTCAATATAGCAATGAACAATTTTTCTGAATTTTCCATTTCTAAAACACCAATGCTAACCAATAACAAACGAAGCATCAACTTTGTTTCTGATGCGCTGATTGCTCCAGCGATGCGTTTCGATAACTTTTCGGCTGCGTTTTGGAGCAGTATACATTGTCAATATTTTGTAGTTCGACGTTATGGAACCTTATACTTTGTACGTATGCAAAGCAATTGACGTTTTGGAAGTCAGCCAGAGTGAAACACCTTCAACGGAAAAAGTTCTCAAAAATCAATGCGAATTGAATGGACTATAAAACTGCATACCCAAAAGTAAGTATATGTAGTTTTCAAAAAAGTTTACGTATCAACGAAACAAATTTGTTTAAACAAAAATGTTAAGCGTATATGCAGAACCCGGAAGCCAACTTCTTCTTTACGATCAAATGTAAAAAAAAAAATATTTTTAATTGCGGATACGAAAGAAATATATGAGTAGTCCACTTGCAAAGTGCGCTATGTAAAACTTTTTCGATTTTTAGTTTTTGGTGGATTACCTGTATAGCCAGCGAAGATCGAAAATCGAATGCAGCTCATAATAAGGGCCTTAGTGCTACAAGAGATCGAAGTGACTGTTGCTAGCAATTCGCTCTAAACTTTTCGTAAATTAGAGTTTTCGTCGTTGTTAAAATCGTGGTATTATCTTTAAAAAAATAACAGTTTTCAAGCATCCGCTCATGGACATTGTAATCTAGAGTATGTAAAACATGTTTTTTCATTGTCACGCCATCTAAAAACTGACGTAAGACATAGATATTCACGGATTGATTTTTTTTTGTTTACTCATTATGATGGATTAGGAAAATAGTTACGAGAGTGGTCGAGATGGGCGGTCTAATTTTCTTTTTCATATATATTGAAGTTTTTCCCATCCACCTTGGTTAAAACCACCTGCCACAAGCCGCCACTGTAGTTTGCACATCAGTTTTTATACGCGATTCTTAATTTTTTTATGTTTAAAAGATTTAAATTATGTAAAAAAAAATATTTCTGTCAAGATTTTGATGTTTTAAAGGTTTGATGTTTTTAGAATTTAAATGATGTCAGAAAGTACTACTATATTAGACTGCTTATTAGGGATGTGCCGGATATAGATTTTGCCGGATAACCGGATTCCGGATATCCTGTAAAAAATAACAGCCGAATTCGGATATCCGATCGGATATCCGGTAGACTGCTGCCTTAATAAATTTCACAATATTGTTTTTTGCCGGCTTGAGTTCACCTCGACCTCCGCACCGTTTCTGATGCTACAGAATTTACCACTTCGAAAACACAATTACGCACACATCTGTGCGATACTATCGCAGTGAAAAATGGCATCTTATAAACAAACAAAAAACAATCTTCATCAAATTCTTTGCTTTTGAACAATCAAGATGTTTTGTTTTCTTACGTTAATTTTTGTTTAAATTATACAGAACCCGCCGATTAAGTTTTTTCGTTTCCGAACGCGTGGGTCTGCAATTTCGGCACGACGAAATGAAGAGCTGTGAATGTTCCAATAAATAGTTGCGGCATTGTTTTGAGGAAATCGCCAACGGCTCTGATGCTGATTCTAGTGTTTCTAGTGATATGGATAGTCAAACGATTAGTAGACAAAGCAGCGAACGTACAAGAAAAAAGGCAGCGATTTATGAAATAGAAATAGAGAAATATTTGCAGCTACCTCTTATATCCAGACAAGAAGATCCCTTAACTTGGTGGAAGTATAGCCGCAAAGAATTTCCAAATTTGTTTACATTGGCAATGAAGTATCTCTGCGCGCCACCTTCCTCAGTGAACTCGGAAAGAGTATTTAGTGCATCGGGTAACATTTATGTTGAAAATAGAAATAGGTTGTTGCCCGATAATGCGGAAATGCTTCTTTTCATAATGAAAAATATACAAATTGTTAACTCTGATTACTAATTAAGACACTATTAAATTGGATTACAAAAATACAAAATCTGGGTTAAATTTCTAAATTGAATCTTCTATAATCGACCGGCCATTATCTGGCCGGATAACCGGATAACCAAAAAACGGCCGGATAGGCCGGATTTCGGATATCTACCGGATACCCGGCACATCCCTACTGCTCATCCATGGGCCTCTCATTATTGAAAGGGCACCCCTGTCAATTGGGTAACTTTCCGAGGAAACCCAAGAGTCAAGGAATAAAGATATTAAAAAATATCGGCTGCTTGTATCCTCGGCGCTGTCATTTCAAGTTTACGTTTAAACCCACCAAAACAAAACCATAAACTGTCGCCAGATGCCATTAAATTATTATCAACTGTTGTAAATGCGGATGCGGAATTGCCATCAGTAAATATAGATACGAGCTTGGATACTTCAGATGACTTCGAGTCTGACTATGTATAAAATTGTTATCTTAAAAATATATTCCTGTACCAACAAATATGTATGTCTTGTTTATTGATTCATTCAAAAGCCCGTATAAATTTGAACATCAAGATTTTTAGAAACAAACATTAAGACCTCGTTAGTGTTTGTCCGAGCTTCTCTTCCGATTTGTGGGGTGCGCCTTGATTTTGGCGCACAAAGGGGAGGGACCAACAGTTTTACGCCGAATCCGAACGGGGATTTTATTTTTATGAGAAGCTGTTCTTCGTGGCTGAATACACTCGGGGGTTTGCCATTGCCTGCCAAAGGGCGACTTTATTACAAAAAAATTGTTTGTTTCTTATTTTTTGATGTTGGTCGGAAACTGGGCTTGAACCCAGGCCCTGCGGAATGATAGCGTATATTGTTAACCGCTACATCACATTATATAACAAAAAAGCCGAAAACATGACCATTTTTACTTAACTACCTTAGTTTTGCTAAAAATCTGATTATGGATCCGCCATTTTGAATTTCGAAATTATGTGGTGAAATTTAAAACCGGCAACCAAAATAAAGAAGGATACACAAGGTTTGATTACAATTGTACCACGCTTCGACTTTTGGCCAGCTTTTTTCGAAAAATTGGCCACTGTGCAATGCACACTCATTTTCCATCACTGTTGCAATCACAACAGACACCCAGCCAGTGTTGCCGCGCATAATTTTTAGTGGTTGCCAAATTCCTTTAAAAAAAGGGCTAAAAAATAGCTAAAAAATTCGTTGTGGCTAAAAATGGTAGCTAAAATTTTTACTTACATATACATATATAAGTATACACGTAAACATTTTCAATAAGTAATGGTATATAAAAACAATGAACTCTGGAAAAAAATTTTATCCAACCAAAAACCTTTTTGTATAAAAGGGAAAATATACACCAGCTTGCTGGTTCCATCAAGTGATTGTACCATCAGGCTCGAAGCATATAACTTACTAGCATTTCGTTAAACATTTTTTTTTTGTAATTCACAACTGCAATATCGTGAACTTAATCTTCCACAAACACGGCTTTGACTCATATAGTGCAAGAAATTTCCGCCAAAATACTTTTTACTTAGAACATTGAGCTAATTTCACCACTCACGACACCAGGATGCTGGTAAAATCACACCACAAGAACATACACGGTCAATCGACATGATGGATCATTTAACAAATTTAGCATATTAAACCGTGAACTTATCTATTTTAAACTATAATTAAATCGTTTACAGCCCCAACACTTTTACAGTATGTATGTATAAAAGCGTAAGGAACATACAATACATATATGTATATATATATATATCAGTCTTTCTTAGTTTAAAAATTCATCTCTTACATAAATGCAAAAAAAAACAAATTAAGCATATACAACTTTTTCATGCCAAGTATGAATAAATTCTAAAAAGGGCTAAAAAAGGGCTAGGGGCAATTTTAAATTTATGCGGCCAAAAAAATGTATGTGGTAGCTAAATCTAGCTACCAAAGGGCTAAAACGGCAACACTGCACCCAGCGCTTTCGCTACTCGACTCTCACACCTGTTCTCAGAGAGCACTCTTCAACAAACCGACATATGCGATAAGTGGAAGCACATTTCCCGATCATTAAGTACCGCCGCCGAAGTAGTCGGATTTCAGCGAGCCCGAAAGAACAACTGGTACGATGAGGAGTGTCAAGAAGCTGCAGAGAAAAAAGATGCCGCTTACAGAGCCACGCTGCGATCGGGCGCAACGCGCGCTATGTCGGACCGCTATACGGATATGAAGAGGGAAGCGAGACGTATTTGCCGCAATAAGAGAGAGGCTGAAATACGTGAGTGCGAAGAGCTTGAAATGCTGGCCGACAGAAAGCATGCCCGAAATTTTTTCCAGAGAGTTAGGCGACTTACGGAAGGTTTCAAGACCGGGGCGTATTCCTGTAAGAATAATAATGGCGAGCTAGTAACTGATGTCCAGAGCGTACTTAAATTATGGAGGGAATACTTTTCCGCCCTACTAAATGGTAGCAGCACGGAAAGTTGTGGAGAAGAGCCCGAGCCCGCAGTCGATGATGACGGAGTCGACGTTCCACCGCCTGACTATGACGAGGTACGTATAGCAATCACGCGGCTGAAAAACAACAAAACTGCTGGAGCTCACAGCCTGTCAGCTGAGCTATTCAAGTACGGCGGCGAGGAGTTGATAAGGTGCATGCATCAACTCTTGGTCAGATGAACGCATGCCCGACGACTGGAATTTAAGTGTGCTCTGTCCAATCCACAAGAAAGGTGACCCCGCGATCGCGCAATGATTAATAAAGTTATTTATTTATTTTACCGGTTACTAATTAGCGCCGCGTGCATGTTGTAAAAAAAGTACTTTTTAATAAAACACACAAGGAGCTTTGATATAGCGCAAGCTCAGAAATTATGGCTTTCTTATTGCACGGTCTGCACCGCTTGATGTCCTCCAGAAAAAAGAAGATCTCGGGCGGAAACTGGGCATATATCCAAATATGTCGGCGAGAAAAAGTTGACATATTTGACATTTTTGGTTGCTGTGTTTAGTTTCCCATGCAAAGCAGGGTTGACTTTAAGGGGAGTATTTCTTAGTTTATCGCAATATTACTATTAGAAATAAAAACGGAGAGAACAAAGCTGAGGTCTATAGGAAGTAATACAAAAACTCAAACAGCTACAAAGCGAGTATTTGTTTTGGGTATTGTGAGGTAAGCGCATGTACTACGCCAGTACACAATTATTAGTAAAACAGATATTAACGCAATTGGTCGAAAATTATTGAAGTTGTTCAGATCTCCTTTTCAGGGGTTGGGACTGTTTTTTTATAGTTCGCCAGTGATCGGGAATCTGGTTGGAAAGAAATATATCGTTTAGGGATGTGCTTAGAGAATTTAAGGAGATTTCAGGAAGAGATTTCAGCATTTGATATGTTATTTTGTCTACACCAGCCGCTGATCATTTTTTCTTTCTACTTAAGCTACTGGATGTTTGATGTCTAACACCGAGCCATTATTGGTGCGAAAGTCCTTTTGATACGTAAAAGAGCCAGTGTTTATTAAACAGAAAAGACTAGATTGCAAAATATGCTGAGTTAACTGTTTGGCTCTGTTTGACTCAATTGTATCACCCCATATTGTTGCCCTAGCATTAAAATTACCAATTAAGAAAACATTCTCATGGCGATCTGCAAAGTCAATAACACGCAGTATTTCGTTATTGAACTCGCGAATGGTTACATTAGGAGGAAAATACGCAGTGATTAGAAAGATATTGGGACTTAAATTGGGTGTTTCAATCATTAGTATATCAAAATCAGAGTTAAACATTACTTTTTAATACTTGATGTTGCGTTTTAGGCCAATTGCCACGCCCCCATACACATACTGCGATATTTTTTAACCATATTGTAGCCAATCAACCTCCTATGGGAAAAGTTGGCTGTAAGGAAAATTTCATTAGGGCATACAATGTCGAATTGATATTTGTTTATGTAGAGTTTTAGAGCATCTATATTTGCTTTCAGAGATGGAATATTATGTTTTAAGTACCTCATTTTCAAGGAAGGAGAAATTGTCTGAATTAATTATAGCTCTCTCGTCTTTATTATGATCAAGTCAAATGGATTTTTTAGGGATTGACCCTGTTGAAAGGAGTCAATGTCTTGAGTTGATTCATCAGTTTCTCCATTTGAGTGACTATTCCTTTTTGATAAGATTGAGATTCAAAAACTGGGATATTGTTAACTTTGTTGTTCATTTGTTTTGGATATTTGTTTGAGTTGTTTCCTGTCTAATCTAACGTTTTTTAACAACAGAGCTATACGATTTTTCAGTTAGATTGCGATTAATATTAACATCTTTATTTATCGTTTCATTAACCTGCTCATAGACTGATGGAAAATTTGATTGATCCTCCTCAAACATGCTAAATCTATTATTATTTTTAGTATAATAAGCAGTGTACGAAAATAAACTATATTGTACCTTACTATTTCGTTTCGTTTATTACTTTAACAGTTCGGTACAATACGAAAACAAAACGGCTGAGTTCACTTTGGCGATAGTACACTACAGTAGTTAGTAGTTACATACGAAACAAAAAACGAAATGAATCGTGCAGAAAAAAATATATGTATGTATGTACATATATGCAATAACTAAATACAAAACGAATGGCTGCAATGAATAAAAAAAGTAAAAATGTTTTTTAATCGAATTGGATATGAAAATTTACAGAAAAAAATATTTTTCACGTAATTGAAACGTTTGCATACATATATAACGTACTATATGGTACAATTGTCACACACGAAATGCAAACGTTTCTCGTTGGGGAAAATGACAGTGAATCTTACAATTTGTTTCTGACTATGTACAAAACTGTACAAAACCACAAATGATATGATGATCGATGGGCAAATGGGAATTGTTTTGTACAGTTTATTTTCGTACCCTGATAATAAGTATCAAGAACTTCCTTTCGGGGCATCTTTTTGACCGCCTTGATGCGGATAACCGCAATGTCCTTCTCCCAATGAGGGCAGCGGAGTTTATCGTTTGCTGTGTGGCCACTATTGCTACATAGAATTTAGTTATTTACCTCACAGTCTGATTTACGCTCATTTTTCCACATTTAAGACATATATTTTTTGATTTGCAGGACATTAAGGTATGACCTAATCGTCCACAATTGTTGCACTGTCTTAAAGGAGGTATATAAAAATCTACGTCAAGCTTTGTATATTCATATATGATTTGCTTAGGGATCTCATGCCCGGAAAGCCTATTTTTAGGGTAGAGGTTGGAATGTATTCGTAGGTAGCGGAGTCCTTACGCGTAAAGCGTCTGACAGACCTGATAATGGAATACTGGATTTGGCATCATTTGGAACATCAGATTCATTAAAACATGTGGGCACACCTCTGACTACACCATATATTTCTAGAGCAGTGCGCGGAATAAAGAGTTTCAGACCTCGTTTAAGGAGTTTATCGTCAACGACAAAAGTGTTCGCCGCATATGTATTTTTAAAAGTTACTTTATACAGTGTTTTACCTAAGGCATATATATAGTCAACATCTTTTTGGCGTAAATCTTTAATTTGGCTAAGCCTGTTGTTATTCTTTCATTTTGAATATTGGTGCATTCTGATGAATCCACCAATACGAAAATTTCCCCTTTAAATGCTTGAGGGTACAGCACTGCTTTTGTACATTTTCGTTTTACTTGATCGCTTTGGTTAACCTAAAACTTACAGAGCTTCCTGCAACTGCTCACTTTCTGGAACATATTCCATACTACCTTCTATTTCTAGATTTGTTCCCGCTTTTTCTGACTCTTTCTACATTTTTCCCGTCATTTTCATCACTTTCTACATTTTTTCCCGCCATTTTCAGCACTCTCGTCATTTTTCGCGCTACGTTTTGGTTTAATTTGTATAAGTACTCTATCGCTGGTGAGCTCATAAAAACTAGTTACTTCTTTATTTTTGATAATTTTTGGTTTCTTTAACACACTTCCTTCAAATGCAGAAGCCTCCGCCTCAGACGTCGCCGACCAAGAAGTCGACGATGCCATCATGACCTTTTTTTCTTTGCTTGCCTTAAAAGGCAGCTTTCTTTTAATCGGCTCAATGGAATTTTTTCCTTAGTACTACACGAAGGAAAATTAAGAGAAAACAGAAGCCACTATCTAGCCAAGCACTCGCTTGATCTCCAGTTTGCTGCAACCAATTTTTGTTTTAATTAACGCGACATTACACACCAAATGTTTAAGGGCCGGTTGCTCAAAGCCTTGTTGACACTAATCATCGGTTAACATCGTTATCGACTCCATGCATATAGCACGGTGTCGGTAACGTCGATAACGATGTTAAACAGGGGATTACTGTCAACCAAGCTTTGAGCAACCGGCCCTAAAACGCTTTTTCTCGATTTCAGATTTTTCGACTTAGGTGGTTATTCCTTATGACCACAGAAATATAGAAACTTTATTGGCGCATAAGCTCTGGCACAAGACCAGACATAGCCTACAGTATACATTTTTTAAATAGATATCAAAATTGCTGCAATGAAACACATTTTAAGGGCCGGTTGCTCGACGCCTGTTTGACACTAATCCCCAGTTGCACCTCGTTATCGACGTTACCGACACCATGTTATATGCATGGAGTCGGAAACGGCAAGTAGTGATAACCAGACATTGAACAACCGGCCCTAAATTGCTACCTAAATAGAGAAAAATTCTAAATCACTGGAAAGTGTCGGTAATGCAGTGAATATGAATAATTTAGATTTTTTCCGAGCATACTTTTCAACCTAAATTGAATGTGAAATATAAAAGGGCGCGGGATTAAGCGAACTTATTTTTTTATTTTTTTTATTTTTTTTTTAGAAGTTTTAAATAATTGTTTTCTTTTCTATGGGCGTGTGTGAATCGGTAACAAAGTTCGCTGCGAGTAAATTTTTCACAAGTATGGGGTGAAATAAATTTCACTTTTCAATTTTTGGCAAATGCATATAATGCCCCAAATTTAAGCGAAAACAATAAAATATAAGGAAATGGACTTTCTGGTACCAAATTAAGAAGTATTACGCTACATTAAATATTTTTGGTAAATAAATTTCTTTAATGTTTCAAACGCTTTAATTGATTAAAAGCTCAAATTGATGAATTGCAATCAAAGATGGTACATATTTTCTTAAAATATTCATTTAACTTCATTTTATAATATTTTATTCTGCGGTTGTCAAAAATTTACTGTTGTCAAAAAAGATTCCATTTCCCATAGTAAAAATATTATTCACCAGCTTTCCCACACAACTTTGTTACCGATTCACACACGCCCTATGGCGTTTTGATAAAAGTAAAGAATAGGGTCCGATGAGCCAGAAAAGAAAAAAAATGGGCGTGGCTCGCCCCTTATTCTTGATTTTGATGGTATGAATTTTGTTTTGCTGCAAATTAAAAGGAACGGTGCAAGGGGTGGTTAAAGTGGAATTTTCAATCGGCGTTATCATGAGTTTCATTTTCCCCGAACCGGTTCACTTTTCACTTTTGGTTTCCATGGCTTTACTATGGGCGGATGACAAATTTTCGGGTGAATTGTTTTTCAGGTGAAACTCTGGATAAGGCAGAATATTTTTAACAACTTATTTTACCAAAATCATTCAACCAATTTTAAAAACATGGATATGGTTGGAAAGGTGATTGAAAAACCTTTCATAAAGTACGAGATTTTATTCTTTTTTAAATCAAAATGTATGTTCTTGTTAAAAAAATACGTAATCAATTATAAGATATGTACCTTAGTAAAAGTATTATATGTGCATCATGTTTTCCTTGATTTCTCTGTATTAAATAAGGGTAATGTTTTTCGTGGTATGCAATTAGAATGGCCCTTGGTTTATAAGTATTATTCTTACATTAGGTTGGTATTCGTGCATAATTTTATCTTTCGTTTCAGAAATCAGTAGTACATTCAATAGAAAATAATTATATGTGCATAAGGAGTTATACGGCTTCCAATTATTGCAGTGTCATAAATTCTCAACAAAAAAGTACACTAACAATTGGGTTTTAAAAGCTTAAATATGTAGAATTATAGTATATATTTAGTATATTAGTATTTTCATACTAAAACCCGTTTTATAATTTTTCCATATTAAATTACGGCCCAATAATATCCCGAGCTCGGTAAGATAACGAGAAAGAATTTTCGTGGCATGAAATCTTGTTAAGAGTAGATATTACAAAATAATCATGGGAATCAAGCCGATATTAAGCTAGACACTCAAAAAATGGGGTTTTCTTTCCTTGAATAATGATTTTCTCGTTTGCACTGTGTGAATAATGTCTTAAGGAAATTGTTAATGAAATGTCTTTGGTAATATTGCCAGCGCAGCGTAGTTGCCAGCGCTCGAAAATTCAATGAGCCAGCCCGTTGCACATGATGAGGAAGTCGAATGGCGCCCATGGGGCGATTATCAATGTCTGAACGCTGATACAATCCCAGATAGCTACCCTGTGCGCCACATTCAGGACTTTGGTAGTGATTTACACGGTAAAACGATATTTTCCGTGATTGTTTGCAGAAAGGCCTATCACCAGATTCCGGTGCATCCGACGGACGTGCCGAAGACAGCTATACTCATCCCATTTGGGCTGTTTGAATTTAAATTCATGACGTTTGGCCTGAGAAACGCCGCTCAGACATTCCAACGCTTCATCGACGAAGCAGTCAGAGGACTGTCATTTGTATTCCCGTATTTGGATGATGTGCTGGTGGCATCTTCTGATCCAGAGGAACATGCACAACACCTGGAGGTATTGTTCGAACGCTATCGTGAGAATGGTTTGATCATAAATGCGGAGAAGTGTCAGCTAGGGAAAGCAGAGGTGGAATTCCTAGGCCATCTCGGGTCGCCAAGCGGTGTCAAACCTCTTCCTCACAAAGTAAAAGCTATTCTGGATTTAAAAAAACCGAAAGAAATCCACGAGCTTAGAAGTTTTTTAGGCGCGGTAAACTTTTATCGGCAATTTTTGCCGCATGCGGCTGCCTGTGAGGCATTTGAGGAAAAGCTGTCACCACGACAAACGCGACAGTTGAATTTCATAAGTCAGTTTTCGTCGGACATCAGGCACATTAAAGGGACTGATAGCATCGTTGCCGATATGCTCTCACGCATAGAAACGTTTCCTATTCCGTCACCAATCGACCTCCAACATCTGCGCGACGAACAAGATAAAAGCAGCTAGTTACAAGAGCTGCTAAAAGGCGAGTCTACTGCCTTACACCTGGTACGTTGTCGTCATCCAGATACGGACATCGAGATAATTTGCGATGACTCAATTGGCACATACCACCCTTATATTCCTGAGAATCACGGGTTAGCACACCCGGGGCCACGCGCAACCATTAAGTTAGTTTCCAAGAGCTTTGTGTGGAAGAAGATGAGCAGCGATTTACGGCCACGAGTACGTAGCTGTTCAGCATGTCAGCGTTGGAAGGTTGGACGACATACAAAAGGAGAGCTACAAACATTTACGGTCCCTGCCAAGCGATTCGAACACATTAATGTGGATATTGTTGGACCTTCTACGCCTTCGAGGTATACGTGTTGCCTAACGTGCGTTTCTGGATGGATAGAGGTGAAACTGTCGCCAGAGAGCTATTCAATGGCTGGGTAAGCCGTTTTGATACACCGAGGTACATCACCACGGATCAGGGCCGGCAGTTTGAAAGCGCCTTGTTCCAGCAACTAGCGAAACGAAGCACGTACACACTNGCTATACTCATCCCATTTGGGCTGTTTGAATTTAAATTCATGACGTTTGGCCTGAGAAACGCCGCTCAGACATTCCAACGCTTCATCGACGAAGCAGTCAGAGGACTGTCATTTGTATTCCCGTATTTGGATGATGTGCTGGTGGCATCTTCTGATCCAGAGGAACATGCACAACACCTGGAGGTATTGTTCGAACGCTATCGTGAGAATGGTTTGATCATAAATGCGGAGAAGTGTCAGCTAGGGAAAGCAGAGGTGGAATTCCTAGGCCATCTCGGGTCGCCAAGCGGTGTCAAACCTCTTCCTCACAAAGTAAAAGCTATTCTGGATTTAAAAAAACCGAAAGAAATCCACGAGCTTAGAAGTTTTTTAGGCGCGGTAAACTTTTATCGGCAATTTTTGCCGCATGCGGCTGCCTGTGAGGCATTTGAGGAAAAGCTGTCACCACGACAAACGCGACAGTTGAATTTCATAAGTCAGTTTTCGTCGGACATCAGGCACATTAAAGGGACTGATAGCATCGTTGCCGATATGCTCTCACGCATAGAAACGTTTCCTATTCCGTCACCAATCGACCTCCAACATCTGCGCGACGAACAAGATAAAAGCAGCTAGTTACAAGAGCTGCTAAAAGGCGAGTCTACTGCCTTACACCTGGTACGTTGTCGTCATCCAGATACGGACATCGAGATAATTTGCGATGACTCAATTGGCACATACCACCCTTATATTCCTGAGAATCACGGGTTAGCACACCCGGGGCCACGCGCAACCATTAAGTTAGTTTCCAAGAGCTTTGTGTGGAAGAAGATGAGCAGCGATTTACGGCCACGAGTACGTAGCTGTTCAGCATGTCAGCGTTGGAAGGTTGGACGACATACAAAAGGAGAGCTACAAACATTTACGGTCCCTGCCAAGCGATTCGAACACATTAATGTGGATATTGTTGGACCTTCTACGCCTTCGAGGTATACGTGTTGCCTAACGTGCGTTTCTGGATGGATAGAGGTGAAACTGTCGCCAGAGAGCTATTCAATGGCTGGGTAAGCCGTTTTGATACACCGAGGTACATCACCACGGATCAGGGCCGGCAGTTTGAAAGCGCCTTGTTCCAGCAACTAGCGAAACGAAGCACGTACACACTACCAGCTAACATCCACAAGCAAATGGCCTGGCGGAAAGATGGCATCGGGTTCTGAGGGCCGCGGTCAGGTGCCATTCGGCCGACGCCAACTGGGTGGATTACCGACTACTGGGTTTGCGAACGGCTGTGAAGGAAGAGTTGGGCGCATCTGTCGCGGAAATGCTTTATGGCCAAACGATCCGACTTCCCAGTGAGTTTTTGGGCGCCACAGAGAATACGGTCGCGGATGAGCAGTTTTTTGAGGAAACTACGACAACATTTCGAGAACATGAACCCGATGCAAACTTCACAGCACGGAAGGCCTGCGTTTTTGTAGCCATGTATTTCCACGGGACGTCACCATCCATAAACCGTTGAAGGCTCATTACGACGAACCATATCTTGTGGTACACAGGCATCCGAAGACGTACACTATACTCATCGGATCGAATAAAGTATCTATTGATCGACTCAAACCGGCCTATTTTCCTAAAGACGAGTAAGCATCTATAAATCTATAAAGGGGGTGGTGTAGGGACTAGCCCTTACACTGGCACGGTACTATATTCAGGTGGCAACACTGAGCTGGATGAAGCAACGTCAATTTTGAATTTTTAACCGATGCACGTCAGCTAAGTTCATGCCAAAATAGATACACAACATGATACAAAAAAGAAGGTAGTTTCAATAAACAACTTTTGACGGATAGTAAAATTTTTTGAAGTTTCAGAAAATGTGAGTATTCTCAATGGCCTTGCCACTTTTATAATATTAAAACAATATACGGAGTATTTTCTTTTCCATGTTTATACCAATTTTACACAATTTCAAATCAAAATTATCCGAGCTTGTTTCTTTTTATTTTATAATAAAAATCACCAGCGCAATATGTGTTTATTTTTTAATTTTCTTATATTGAATGCGATTTAAAAATCTAATTCTAAAGAATGCTCTTCCCAAATAAAACGTTTTTATAATATGGGTATTCATGGAAACGCGTAAATGCCTCGTAACCGCGTAAACTTCGTATATAAATCGATTTTCCATACAAAATTAAGCAAGTTTAAGAGGTTTAAGGTTTCGAGGCATTTAGGCGTTGAGATGAATCGCCCTAATATTTTGATCCAAATTTACTTTTAAATTTGAAATTTAAAATTTTCAATATATGCAAAAAACTTTAATTTGGCTTTTACAGACCACCCTCCGATAAGCAATTAGCATAAGTATAATTTTGATCACTTTCTTCATGCGTTTGGCGTCAACCTCATTTTTGAAAGTATGTATTAATTTTCATGCCCTTCATATTCCAAATCTTTGAGTAGACTGATGAAATCTTCTGCTTAAAAAAAACATTACTTCTAGTAATCAGGTAGCATGAATTTGATGAAATCTCGTAATTTTATTAAGAGTCAAATGGTTAGCAACAACAACGAATCTCATCAAATGGAACTACTTTTTTTTGTATCATGGATACACAATTTAATTTTACATCTCCTTGGTTGCAACCAAAATGTATTCAACAAAGTGTGATTGAATTTGACATTGCTCTCAGAAGAACCATCCTATAAAGTCAAATTGAAAAAATGTTGTATGAATTTTGAATCGTTTGTTTAAATTTTTTGGCATAATAGTACCTTAAAAGAGAGCCTACCTGAGTTATCAATAACACCTTGGTTGCAACCTTGCTTCGAGCGGTTTTAATTTAAGCTCTTCCATACTTGCTTGCATGGTTTAATTATTTCGGTAAGCCGAAATATTTCTGTTCGCAACGTGCATTCTACAGAGACGTCTGTTTGAGTTGGGGCATCAAAAAAGAATGTATCCTGATCGTTGGAAAGTGTTTGATTTGNATTCCGCGCGAAGCGCGAAGAGTAGCCGCCAAAGTAAGGCATATGACGTAGGAGACTTTGTAGTCGTGAGAAATGTCGACACTACTACAGGAAGTAACAAAAAATTCGTGCCTCAATACAAGGGGCCATACGTAGTGCATAAGGTTCTAGGAAACGACAGATACGTCGTCCGCGACATAAATAATTGCCAGCTTACGCAACTTCCCTATGACGGTGTGATCGAGGCCCATCGAATGAGAACGTGGCGGCAGCAACCGGAAGTGTGTGTTGAGGATACAGATCAGGACCCATTAGCGATTAGTGAGTGATTTTATTCTGATCGAGGCCGATCTTGTGTCAGGTTTGGCCGAGTTGTAACATTGGATAAAACAATTTCATTTAGTTAAGTTTCGGAGTCGGTAATGCAACCCTGCTCCTACTAGTTTAAGTAAATTATTGTAATGCAACCCTGTAAATAGAATGAATAAAGAGAAAAGGAGGAAGATGGCGTTCACTTCCTTTTGGGCGAAAAAAGAGAACACACGCATTAAATAACTTAAAATTCAATCCGCGGTAATCCGCTAGCTAAATACGAGGTAAATATCAATTTTACAAAACCTATGTTTTTGTTTAATAATTAAGTTAAACTATATATTTTAATAGTGTTTAAAAAGTGAGAAGGGGTGATTTAGTGATTTTTTGTCGGGGTAATTGCCCATACAAGACAACGAAATTTAACAAAAGTTTTTTGTTAATAACTTTTAAATGATATATACCTTCCGCCCGGATTGTTAATACGGGGACCGAAGCGCGTCGATTGATACCTCTCTCGACATTTCCGGACCTTATTAGTAGTTTTTTACGGTAAACAAGAGAATTACCGCAGGTAGTTTCAATAAACAACCTTTTGATTAAAATGCAGATTTTTGACAACTGCTCAATTGTGAAATATTCGAAGCGGCGTTACTTAATTGTAAGTTTTTTGGTGTGGGAGATTTTATATCCCAAATAGTTGTGTTAATATTTACCTTTTAAAAATAATTAATATCTTATCTTAAAAACGTTTAAATTTTACATTAAATTCGATAACTTGCCAAATCATTATTATAATATTAATGCAACTTAAGTGAACATATTTTAAAATTTTTTTAGTGTCATTTTTTCACAATGTAGTTTTCTATATTGGATACGATGATTCTGTTATAATTCAGACACAAAATATACATTTCGATGTGTTATTTAATACATATTATCTTTGTCCATTTAACAGCAAATGAAATTTACTTTGGGACTCATGGGCCGTGAAATTTTTCCAGCAACACATATAGTCTGTTCCAATAGCAGTCCGGTTTACAGGATTTAGTCTGAACTTTCAGGAAGTCGTTCCTATTGACATCNTTGCTGCTGTGTATTTAAAAGTATGTTCACATATTAATTAGTCTGTTCCTTTGAACTTCGGACTAAAACCTGTGGAACTGCCAAACTACAACTTTACTCTCTCAAGTGAGAGTAAAAAGAGAGCAGATGCAGAAGTGCACGGGAACGCAAAAAGCACTATTTCCTGTAAAAACGTCAGTCGGTTTGTTTACATGTCATTGGTACAACACTGATTTGACTGAAATATCACCTAAAAATTATTAAAATCTATACATTTTCAATCATTTCTTTGTTTACTTCCATCCATTCAGCTTGNTAAAAACGTCAGTCGGTTTGTTTACATGTCATTTGTACAACACTGATTTAACTGAAATATCACTAAAAATTATTAAAATCTATACATATTCAAACATTTCGTAGTTTACTTCCATTTTCTTACAAATATAAGGTACTTTGCTTTCACCGCTGTTAGTTTTTGCTTGCACATGCAAATCAGCTGACCGTTTGACACTTTTCATGAACTTACAGGAAAAGAAACTCCGGACTAAATCCTGTAACTTC